>NW_025203876.1:0-2234 GCF_004010195.1 Chiloscyllium plagiosum
CTGACATATTGGTGGTGTGGGCAGATAGATGGCAGATGGTGGAGTGGGCAGATGGGTGGCAGATGAAGATCAGTGCAGCAAAGTGTGAGGTGATGCATAGGTATAAAGAACATGGGGAAACATTAACAGCTGTAATATTCAAAAGGGTGTGCAGGAGCTCAGAAAGCACAGCATCTATGCATTAACCCTTCAGGTACTCTGCCTGTATTCCTGATGAAGGGCTTTTGCCCGAAACGTCGACTTTCCTGCTCCTCGGATGCTGCCTGAACTGCTGTGCTTTTCCAGTACCACTCTAATCCAGTGTCTGTGCATTAAGTAGTTAAAAAGCAGTAAGAACCAGGTAGAAAAAACTTTAAGCAATCCAGCATTCTAGGATTCATTAGCAGGGGCACAAAGTACAACAGCAGGGAGTGTTATGCTGAACTGATATTGGACACTGGTTAGACCTCAGCTGGAGTATTTCATATAGGTCAGAGTACATAAGAAGTATGTGAATGGACTAGAGAGCATGCAGGAACCGTTTACAACAGGAATAATGTCTATAGGAATAGGGCCAGAATCTGGAGGGTACTTAATGATGTTCCCTTATTCAATAAGGGGTGTAGAGACAACCCTGGTAATTATAGACCAGTGAGCATTACTTCAATTGTGGGTAAAGTGTTGGAAAGGATTAAGATGACAGGATTTATAATCACTTAGAAAGGAATAAATTGATTCAGGATAGTCAACATGGTTTTGTGAAGGGTAGGTCATGCCTCATTAATCTTACTCAGTTCTTTGAGGTGACCAAACAGGTGGATGAGAATAAAGCGGTTGATGTGGTGTGTATGGATTTCAGTAAGGCACTTGATAAGGTTCCCCATGGTAGCCTATTGCACAAAATACAGAGGCATGGGATTGAGGGTGATTTAGCAGTTTGGATCAAAAATTGGCTAGCTGAAAGAAGACAGTGGGTGGTGGTTGACGGGAAATGTTCATCGTGGAGTTCAGTTACTAGTGGTGTACCAAAAGGAGCTGTTTTGGAGCCACTGCTGTTTGTCATTTTTATAAACAACCTGGATGAGGGCATAGAAGGATTGGTTAGTAATTTTGCGGATGACACGAAGGTCAGTGCAGTTGTGGATCATGCCAAAGGATGTTGTAGGTTACAGAGGGACATAGATAAGCTGCAGATCTGAGTTGAGAGGTGGCAAATGGAGTTTAATGCGGAAGAGTATGAAGTGATTCACTTTGGAAGGATCAACTGGAATGCAGAGTACTGGGCTAATGGTAAGATTCTTGGTAGTGTGGATGAGCAGAGGGATCTCGGTGTCCAGGTACATAGGTCCCTGAAAGTTACTACCCAGGTTGATAGGGTTGTTAAGAAGGCATACGGTGAGTTAGCTTTTATTGGTAAAGGGATTGAGTTTCGGCGCTGAGGTCATGCTGCAGCTGTACAAAACTCTGGTGTAGCCACATTTGGAGTATTGTGTACAGTTGTGGTCACCGCATTATAGAAAGGAAGAGGAAGCTTTGGAAAAAGTTCAGATGTTGCCTGATATGGAGGGAAGGTCTTTCAGGGAAAGGCTGAGGGACTTGAAGCTGTTTTCATTAGAGAAAGAAAGTTGAGAGGTGACTTAATTGAGACATAAGATAATCAGAGGGTTAGACAGGGTGGACAGTGAGAGCCTTTTTCCTTGGATGGTGATGGCTAGCACGAGGGGGCATAGCTTTAAATTGAGGGGTGATAGATATAGGACAGATGTCAGAGGTAGTTTCTTTACTACAGAGAGTAGTAGGGGCGTGGAACACACTGCCTGCAACAGTAGTAGACTCGTCAATTTTAAGGGCATTTAAATGGCCATTGGATAAACATATGGATGTGAATGGAATATTGTAGGTTAGATGGGCTTCACAGGTTAACGCAATATCGAGGGTTAAAGGGCCTGTACTGCGCTGGAGTGTTCTACGTTCTTGCAATGAGTCCAGGAAAAAGAAATTTCAGATATGAGGATAGATTTAGGAAGTTGGGACTGTTTTCCTTGGATAGGAAATGGATGAAAGGGGATTTGGTACAAGTTTTCAAAATAACAAGGGGGTTTGAACAGATTTTGTTGGGAGAAACGGAAACTCTGGTAAAAGGATTGAAAACCAGAGCAACAGACTTAAAGTGCTTTGTGACAGAAGGGAATGCAAGGTGAGAAAATCCTTATTCACCCAGCGAGTGGTTAGGCTCTGGAATGCACAGCCTGGAA
>NW_025203876.1:8923-9000 GCF_004010195.1 Chiloscyllium plagiosum
CCAACACCATCCCCGCCCCCAACAAACCTCGTGCAACACCTCCCCCCACCCCAACATCGCTCCCCCGCCTCAACCAC
>NW_025203877.1:0-9000 GCF_004010195.1 Chiloscyllium plagiosum
TACAAAGGTTGTTTTCCCTTGTGGGAGAGTCTAGGACCAGAGTGCATAATCTCAGAATAATGGGTCGTCCATACAAAACAGAGACTAGAAGGTGAATCGGTAGAATTCTTTTCTCTATAGGGCTATAGAGGGTGAGTCATTTAATGTGTTCAAGATTCAGATAGAATTTTAATAAAAGGAATGAAGAGTAATTGGAAAAAGGCTGAAAAGTGGAGTTGAAGATGATTAAATCAGCTTTAGTAGGCTGAATGGCCTACTTCTGCTATGTTTTATGATCTTTTTTACTTCTTCAGTTTTGAAGCTGGGTAATGTGATAACCCAATGTTCAAAAGTCTCTGAGAAATACAAATGATTGCGTTGTGTTCATACCACAATGAGATAATTACAAGCTAAGCATTGTTCTTTTGATGCAAAGACAAAATATAATTTTAATTGTTAAGGTCTGGAGCAAATTTTCAATTTTTTTTTATCTTCCATCCACCTTGCCTTTAGCTTTTCACAGTCAAATCTAGAGCTAAAGTTTAGAGTATCTCATCTCTCAAACTTATTCATTGAAGGCTGATTTTATGAAATTCTGGTGTGATAGCTGTGATCAATTATTTGATGCTAATTATATTTTGTTCAAACCAATATGTTGCTTCAGCAAGTCAGTTTGATACTATTTCTGTTCATTCACTACCCTTCTGGAGTTGTGTGACAGTGCCTGCATAATGGTATTTTTCTGAATTTGCTGCACTGATTTTGAGGTTTTGTATCAGTGTGTAATCTGCAATAGCATTTCAAAGCAGAACAAATGTTTTCAATGGAAAGAGAAGAAAGACGACTACAGTATCTTTTTAGAAATCAGGCACTGAATTACAAAGCAGTAACTGGGTTATCCAACTGTGGAGCAATCTTCCAAAGTACAAATTGCATAAGAAATTACATCTATTTCATTAAAATGTGTTCGAATAAACAGGCTTTACCGGATCATAAGAGTGAAACTAGTTCCATCTAATATTGATTTCATGGACAGTAACTTCAAGCAATATTTGATAACACTTTTTCCAGTTAAAACAATTTTTTTTACTGGATTGTATTTGTGCAGCTCTATTTAGCTAATGGATATAATGGATATAAAGAAGACACTGGAGTGGAGTTTCAGAACAGCATGCTATATTTCCTTGAGAGACTAGTTCTATTTCCTTTGGGTTTCTTCCTGCTCTCATGTGTCTCACTCTCTGCTCGGCGTGCTTTGACCCTGAGTGAATCAAACAAACCATGGTGAAAGTTTCCCTCATTTGCATCACTTCTAGACAGCCCTGTTCTGCTCTTTGCTGACAGGAAATCACTGCCTTTGTCACCTTTTTGTGCTCTACTTGTGGCAGAGAGTGGCCATGTGACTGGGAATAATCCCAGCAACAGTTAAGACATAACTCCCTCTGACACGTTTTCTTTCAAACCCCAAAGCCATTTATAAGAGTCGATGAAAAAGACAAAGCTTTAATGTTACAAGGTAAAGAAGATTTTAATGCTGATGTGGATGGATGCTAGAAAGCAATATTACTTTTGAAAAGTCATAGTACAGCTCTTAATAAATTACTTGAGAGTGTAATCTATCACACTGCCATGTCTCTTTAACATTCTCACTTTTATCAAGAATGTGTCCATGTCTACAGAATGACTTTATTTGTATTAGTCATGATATTATGTCCTATTTCAGTCCAGCATTTTAATACCTAGAATACTACAAGAATAAAAATTATCAGCTTTTTCGAATGACAGGTGCAGATGTATAAACAACATTGCGGTCTAGACTCTTTCAAAGGAAAGAGCTTAGATGAAGCAGAAGCTTTACCCTGGAAACAAAAGCAGCTGTTGGGTTTTCTCTGATGTGGCAGCCCAAAAGAGGTTTCCGTGGTGATAGAAATACACTTCTGAAAACAAGATTCATTTCCAAAATGGTTTACCAGAAAACAATTTACCAATTTTATTTAAATCGCAGAAATATATTAACCCAAGATGATTTCAACATTTTGTTATCAAGTAGGAATATTATTTAATATTATCGATCCACATTTTTATTAAGATGTATTGTATGATGTTTCTGATTAGTGTCTATTGTAAAACCTTTTCTGGCCAACAGACAATAGTTTTCTTTATTTTGGTTAAAACAGTAGATTAAATAGTTTGGTATCAGATTAAAAGTGTTCACTTCTCGTGGAATTAAATGTTCAGAAACTGGGATTTTAGCCTTTCAATTGAATAAATTGTTGGTGCTTTTTTAAAAGACAATATTAGATATTTATATTATGCATTTAAAAATAATGAATCAGATTATCACAGCTTTATAAAGCAGCCAGAATCTAAAGTAATTGCTGTAAAACGATGATACATCTCAACTGGAGACATATCCAAATTAGTTCAGCATTTGGATTTTCTCCAATTACTGAGTTACTGATATGATCTACTTAAAGGAATAAATGAAGATCTATTAGAGCTGGTCAGTCTGTATGCATGGGTACTGACACATTTCAGCAAGTTAGTCTCAGTTTGTAGAGGATAATTCTGAGAATCTAAGAATCTATGGGGACACCAAGATAGTCTTACTCATTCAGATGAAGCAATTGACATCAACTGACATCATTATATCTAATTTTAGGGAAGAAACAAAGCTTGCATTTGCATGGCAATTTTCATGACCACCAGATATCTCAAAGCACTTTCTAGCTGATTAAATACTTTTGGGATATTGTCGCTATCGTAAAGTAGGAAGCAAGGCACAGCAAACTCCTAAAACCAGCAATGTGTAATAATAACTGAATAATCTAGCTTTGTAATGTTGATTGAGGGATATAGATTGTCAAGAATACTAGTGTTAATTACCCAGCTCTCTTCAAAATAGTGGCATGGGATCTTTTAATTTCACCTGAGAAGCAGATGGAGCTTTTGCTTAATGTTTCATTCAAATTGCAACACCTGCAACAGTGCAGTACTATATTAGTACCACACTAATCTTGATCTTGTTTGGATTCTGGAATGGGATTTGAACCCAGATCTTGTGACTCAAAAGTGAGAATGCTCCCAACTGAGACATGGCTAGCATATACATGATGTAATTTGCATAAATAATATTCCAATTGGTTTGATTAATCATGAAGAAGATTTAAGGCAATTGGCCAAGAAGCAATGGCAACATGAGGGCAACATAAGGGCAACATGAGCTATAAGGACCTGGAATGCACAGCCTGAAGTATTGATTTGGATTAATTGTTACTATATATATATAAAACACATATATAAATACATTGAAAAATGTTTCATGTGTTAAATGCAAAGTGTTAGAATATAAAGTCCCTAAAATGCAGAAAAAAGCCATTTAGCCCATTGAGTTTGCTCTGATCCTCCGAAAGATCCTCCCAAGGCCAAGGCCAATCCACCTAGCCTACACAACTTTGGACTGTGGGAGGAAACCTGAGAACCCAGCAGAAACCCATGCAGATACAGGGAGAACATGCAAACTCCACACAGTCACCCAAGACTGGAATTGAGCCCAGGTCCATGGCACTGTGAGACAGCAGTGCTAACCACTGAGTCACTATTCTGCCCTCCAATCAAGGTTCAATCAAGATATTAAAGAGAGATTTTGATTGTTATTCGATAAAGAAGAATGTGCAGGGCCATGGGGGAAAGGTGAATTAGATAAATTGCTCCTATGGCGATCTGATGCAGAAACAACAGGGGAATGCCTCCTGTATCATAATCAATTCTGTCATTTTAATGCTATCAATTGAAGAACATTTTTTTACATATATTCAACCATATTTTAAGCTGTACACACATAGGGCATGTGATATACAAATGAGATTAATTATAACTTTTAAATGTATCAATATTTTGGGGAAACTGCTACTTCTGATTTGAATCTTAACATGTTTGCCTTAGATTAAACTGCATTGCAGATTTTATCAGGAATTTCTTGGTCTTATAGAATTCATTAAATGTCATCCATGCTAAGTCATTTTATGAGTATGTCAATTGACATCAGGAAAGACAGTTGGAAAATATTGTAAAGTAGTAGATTTTTTCGACATATCTGAGAACTCCTAAACTAAAGATTAAATATGATCAATAATTTATATGGATTATTTTGAATTTAAACAAAGCATTGATATTTAAAATTTTGAAATAATCAATAACAAAAATTAGCACAGTATTAATATAATATGCAATTGTCAGTGACCAATTGACTAAATCAGAAATAAAATCATAAATGAGTGCACAACCAAATGCTTCAAGATAATTAGCTCCATAAAAAGGATTTTCCTTCTGATTACAGGTGAAATAGTAGATGCACAGCTTTTGATGTTTATTAAGCTCCAAATATCTTCAAGTTCCAGTTTATTGCTTTCTTAATTAACTCAAGTGAAACGGAATGGGGACTTGGTTGAGATTCCTACATCCATGTTACTTTGAGTAATTCAAATTTCTTGATCTATTTTTGTAGGTACTTAGGTTTGTTGCAATGTGTTAGCAATAATCATAACTTTGAAACAGAGACCTGTTGGCCAGGTTTTTTTTTATCTTGAACTGATCAGGACAACCATAGGCATGCCAAATTTCAATTGATCAGAGAATTTATAGTACAATAGAAAAGAATGTTAATCATTAGAAAGGTTGACTCTGGCTGAGGCTTTGCCATGGAGAATGCAACCAGGACAATATGCTCCCCAAGCTCTTGGGTAATTCAAAAAAATCCACAAAACTTGGAAGGTGCTAGCTGTGAAGAGAGGTTGAGTAGGTTAGGTTTGTTTTCATTAGAAAAAAGGAGATTGAGGGGGGACCTGATCGAGGTTTACAAAATCATGAAGGGTATAGACAGGATAGACACAAGCTTTCAATAGAGACAAGGATTCAACAACGAGAGGTGGAAAGTTTAATGGGGATATGTGAGGCAAGTATTTCACACAGAGGGTGGTGTGCGTCTGGTACACGTTGCCAGCAGTGGTGGTAGAAGCAAGCACGGTAGATTCTTTAAGATGCGTCTGGACAAATGCATGAGTTAATGGGGAGCAGAGGGAAACAGATGCTTAGAAATTGGGCGATAGATTTAGACAGTAGATTTGGATCGGCTCAGGCTTGAAGGGCCGAAGGGCTTGTTCCTGGGCTGTAAATTTTCTTTGTTCTCTTTGTTCTATATTTCTTTTGTTTGTAGAGAATAGGACCTTGCATTAGAATGTCTAGCAATATAAATAAGGCGCATATGTGCATGTTTGATTATCTTAAATTGATTGTTAGTGTAGTTAGTGGTGCACTAGGATTGTTTAGCGAGTGATATCCAATTGCAGAATCATATCTAACAGTGTGTATTTTTGTTGGGAGGTTTGCAATAGCTCATTGTTTATGTTAGAGTAACACCCCAGCCAATCAGAGACAACTTGCCAACTCACCAGCAGATTTTCTCCTTTAGTCAGATCATCTGAACTGTAGTACTCTTGGTTGTACCCAGTTGAGAGCCAAGCTTGGGCAGTATGCTTTTTTTCAGAAATATTCCAACTCCTTTGTTCCCAAGAAACTATTAATCATACATTGATACAAATCTCATACAGTAATTACAAGGATGTTTTTAGGACTTGTGTTTGAATTTCATCCAATTTCCTTGTTGGTCTGGTTTGTTTTTTCTGTTATCATGAAAAATTGAGAAAGAATTATGGAAAATTTATTTCATGTGTTTCAGTGTTTACATCATGTGCTGTGAAAATGTTTGCTTGTTTACATTAATTGATCAAGAGTTTAGTGGAGGCTGTATTTATTCATTGGAAAAATATCAAATAACCTTCATGCTTTGTCTTTCAGCACTATTTCTCTTTAATGAACTTTTTTTATTATGTTATATAAAGCCCAAAATTGTGTAACATTAAAATAACACTGCATGCAGTCAATGGATTATAAATCAGACAGAATCTGTCTCTGCAGACTACTTCTCCTCCTACAGATTGATTTGATTTCAAACAACAGTTTTACAGACTCAGTTGCACTTTTCATCAGTCCAGGGAACAAGAATATGAACTGTGAAGGGCAAAGATTTCCACCTCTGACTGTAGAGTACAGGGAAGAAATGTCGTATTACTTTTATGCTTAGTTATTTAGTCAGCTCGGTTGGGTAATTTGTAAACTTGCTTATTTATAGCAACTGCTTAAGACTTTCTAAGCCAAGCAAAATTTGTATATCTTTTTACATATTATTCATTCCAAGAAGGCTTAGTTATTATAACCCTGGAATTGGGGAGTGAATACATTCAACAGATATTTTCATTTTGAAGCCCGACAGTACAAATGTTTAGCAATCTTATTTTAGATTAGATTACTTACAGTGTGGAAACAGGCCCTTCAGCCCAACAAGTCCACACTGACCCTCTGAAGAGCAACCCACCCAGACCCATTCCCCTGCACATCTTTGGACTGTGGGAGGAAACCAGAGTACCCGGAGGAAACCCACACAGACAGTTGCCCAAGGTGGGAATTGAAAGTGGGTCCCTGGCACTTTGAGGTAGCAGTGCTAACCACTGAGCCACCATGCCACCTTTATCATTGTTAGTTTTCACATGAGTTTAAAATGACGTAAAATTGCTTCATGAAGATACGTATAGCTTTAATTATAGCTCTTGGTATTGAATTATGGTTAACCATTTAAGTACAAACCTAATGTCGTTAGGTAATTAATTTACGTTTACCCACTACTGTCCACAAGATGGCCTACTTCCCAAACAGGACTTTGGGACAAATAGTTACAAAAACTTACAGCCATCCTGACCGGGATTGCTGAGAACATTGAGCACGAGGTACTTTGATATAGATCACCCAAATTGACATTTTGTAACTTTAAAAATAAATATTTTTTTTCCTGACGAAATGAATAAGTTCACGGCGAACATAAATCGAACAATGCTGCAAATAACTTGTGTAAAACTGCAAATGACAATTTCACTGCCAACCAGAATAACTCTGTCACCAGTGTTTCCACATTGCTGCTATCCGTACCTTTAGTGTTTAAATTCCTAACCCGTGTCTCTGGAAAACTCAAACTTGATCCTTCCATGCTTCGTAACTTAAAAATGCAAATTTGGACCGCTGGCTTATTTCAAAACTTAACCTCGCCGATCTTTTTTTTCGGCAAATTATAATATGGTTAAATTAACCTGGGTATCTTTTGAAAGGTTTCAAAGCTTCCAACAATTCTGTACAACGACAGCATTTTATTGATTTTTTATTTCACCAATAATAATTGAGCAATTAGGAATTTCTCCCACCCATAACCACACAATAAAAACAAATTTTCTCCGAATAATCAACCTGACAACAATATTGTTCGATGTCTGTTGCTTTTTTGGATCTTTTCCAAATGTTTCAGATGCTTCCCTTGCAACAGATCTGGTCGGTTGAAACCTTTTCTCCACAGTTTGTTGTTTCGTTTGGCACCAGCGACATTTGTCAAGAGGCTTTAGTTCTATTTTTGCAAACACGCCTGAATATGAAATTCGGATGTTTCTTGTCGAGAGTATTAATTTTACTTCTTGCATATTTCTCCCAAGGTCATGTAAAGGTTAGTTTCAATTCTATCCTACATTAAGACTTTCACAGCTATTTAGTTCTGTAGCCTACTCCCTGCTGGGCTCAACCCCTTGGGCACATCAATACTCCAGACCTGACAAATCACGCACAGATAAGTTTGTTCTAGCTTTTCATGCGTCTGGTCATCAAGACTTTTCAGCAAACATATTTTTGTCATGTTATTTAGTTAAATTTTGCAACAATAAAAATGAGTTTCCCAATTGATGGTTGGGAATTCTGTGGGTAAGATGTACAAAAAACAGTTAATTGGAGACGGGATTGAAATTCTTTTTATCTCTTTTGTATTCATTCGTGGGAAATGGGCATCACAGGTTAGATCAGCATTTATTGCCCTAATTAACAGTCAACCACATTACGGTCTGGAGTCACTTGTAAGACAGACCAGGTAAGGAAGATCGTTGTCTTCTCTGAAGGATGTTATTGAATTGATGGGTTTAGCAACAATTGATATAATTACATGTCAGGACTAGTTTTTTTTTCCAGATTTTTATTGAATTCAAATTTTGCTATCTCCAGTGGTGAGTTTTGAATCCATTTGGCCCCAGAACATCAACATGGGATCCTGGATTACTAGTGCATTGCATCACCATGATATCACCTCCTCCTCTAAAATGAAAATTGTCAGTGATAATCTTTGAATCCTTTTTAGTCCCCTTGTAAGCTTTTGATTTGCTTCCAATTTTTCTTTTCCAGTGCCATTTGAAATTCAGGTGCCCAAATGAGGCATATGGTGATTCACTCATTCCCTTTCATTCTCTCGATATCCCCCTTGCCTTAACTTGACAATTCCACAACAATTATTTTATAATTCAGTTGAATTTTTTTCACCACCCCCCACTTGCACCAAATTATTTTTCTTGTCTTATTGAATTCTCTATGACATACTACATTCTTCAACAATTGAACATTGAGATCACTTTTTGATAAGGTTACTCTGGAGGCAGTGCATGTTCCTCCTCTGAGAAATGTGGTTGAACGCTCTCTCCACTTTTCTCACCCTGCTCTGTTAAGAAATTAAGCACCTATACTTTGCCCCTGCGCTAGTGGTGCAATTGACATTAAGAATGTACAGTGTTTAAAATGACTGTAAACACTGTCATTGCTGTTACACTATACTATGGCTTGACGAGATGGAATACAGGAAAGAAAGAAAGAAATGGCATGGCAAAAGACAACAATCTTTCCAATGTCAGCAAAGCAAAGGAGCTGGCCACTGACTTCAGGAAGCCAAGTGGAGGGCGTATCCCTGTCTGCACCAATGGTGCTGAGGTGGAGGTGTTCAAGTGAGTCACTCCCAGGAATTTGACAATCACCAATAATCTCTCCAGGTCCACCCACATTGCCACGATTGTCAAGGAAGCACGACATGTCTCTACTTCCTCCTGTAGC
>NW_025203878.1:0-1240 GCF_004010195.1 Chiloscyllium plagiosum
GCGAAAAAGTCAAGGTTTAATTTTTATGCAATTAGTGCCCAAGGAAGATTTCTCAACATTCTCTAAATATTTGCTCAGTTAAACATCTGGTATGTTGCTTAAGTATAATACTATGAGTAAGGATAAATACATTCATATTGATAACAGTGATATACACATATTCTGATAGAGGTTTATGAAGATGTATAAAAGATGTGGTCTTCAATTACTTGCCATATTTAACATTTTCTACGCAAATAATCCAATATTAATCATAACAATATATTGAAAGCCACAGCATAACCATTGCAAACATTAAACTCTACCAACAATATTGAATTGTGCTCTTATTACAATTTGTTGAACTAAGTACAAAACCAACTTTAAGCAATCAAAATGATTAAAGCTCTGATTTCTGTAATGGTCATCAGATGTGAGGTAAATGGTGAAATGAATAGATGATCAGAATATTTTGCACAAAGCGTAATTTATATTATACATGAATTGCTCATGTACTCCAGGCATTCGGCCCATCGCCACATTTTTATCAAAACTTAAAGCTTTATCTACTTCCTACCATCTGCAAACTTCAAATCATTAAAAGTCTGCTGCACCTATTCAAACTCGCACTGGAGCCCATTCATCCAGCACTCAGCTCTCTGACCTACATTCGCTTCTGGTCTAGAAACAACTGGACGATACTAATCTCACCAAATCACTCCATGGCCTCGTCTCTCTCCAAGTCTGTATTGCCCTTTGGTCCCACAATCTCCTGTGATATTGGCCTTTCTCTGAATCTCCCTTGCTGAGCATCCCAGGTCTGAAAAGAGCAAGTACTTTTGTAATGGTATTGTCGCTCAGTGGTATTGTCACTCTGGTATTGTCGCTCAGTGGTATTGTCACTCTGGTATTGTCGCTCAGTGGTAGTGTCACTCAGTGGTATTGTCGCTCAGTGGTATTGTCACTCTGGTATTGTCACTCAGTGGTATTGTCACTCAGTGGTAATGTCACTCAGTGTTATTGTCACTCAGTGGTATTGTCGCTCAGTGGTATTGTCACTCTGGTATTGTCGCTCAGTGGTAGTGTCACTCAGTGGTATTGTCACTCAATGGTATTGTCGCTCAGTGGTATTATCGCTCAGTGGTATTGTCACTCAGTGGTAATGTCGCTCAGTGTTATTGTCACTCAGTGGTATTGTCGCTCAGTGGTATAGTCACTCTGGTATTGTTGCTCAGTGGTATTGTTGCTCAGTGGTATTGTC
>NW_025203878.1:6488-9000 GCF_004010195.1 Chiloscyllium plagiosum
TAGATGACCAGGTTTGGATTAAAGAGTCTATCTTTTTTTATTTGATTTGATTTATTATTGTCACATGGACTGAGGTACAGTGAAACGTTTTGTTTTGCGTACAGTACAGACAGATCATGCTATACAAAGTGTATTCGGCTAATAAGAACAGAGCAAGGAATAGAGTGTTACTGTCGCAGAGAAGGTGTACAAAGATCGAGATTGACATTTTAATTTTAAAACTTGAGGGGTCTATTCAAAAGTCTAATAACTGGGAAGAAGCTGTTCTTGAATCTGTTGGTACTTATATTTTTAAGCTTTTGTATCATTTGCCCGACAGAAGTTGAAGAGATTGACTGGGATGGGAGGGGTCTTTTGATAATGTTGGCTGCCTTTCCAAGGCAGTGGGACATATAGATGGAGACAATGGATGGAAGGTTGGCTGGCCTGATGGACTGGGTTGCATTCATTATTCTCTACAGCTTCTTGTGGTGCTGAACAGAGCAGTTGCCATACCAAGCTGTGATGCATCCAGGTAGAATGCTTTCTATGGTGCCCCGACTGGTAAGAGTCTTTATGGACATGTAGAGGCATTGTTATTGCTTTCCGGACCATCAAATCAATGTGTGTGCATTAAGTCAGATTGTTGGTGATCCTAGGAACTTGACACACTCGACCATCTCCACTTCAGCACCCTTGATGGTAGAGGGCGTGCCCATCTTGCTTCGTGATGTCAATGACCAGCTCTTTAATTTTGCTGATGTTGAGAGAGAGATTTGTTATCTTTACACCACACCACCAAGCACTCTAACTCTTGCCAGTATTCTGTCTGGTCCTTGTTTAAGATCTGGCCTACAGTGATGGTGTTGTCAGTGTACCTATTGATGCAGTTAGAATGACATTTGGCCACAGAGTTGTGAGTATACAGGGAGTATAGTAAGAGGCTGAGTACACCTCCTTGGGGGGGGCACCATGTTGAGGATAGTCATGGAAGAGGTTCTGTTGTCTGACCTCACTGGTTATGGTCTGCGGGTCAGTAAGTTGAGCCATTTCAGCCAGAGTGCTCAGGTTACAACTCCGATTCACTACCAGCACACAATTTCCTTGCCCTTGGTTGAATCGATTCAGTCAATAAGATGTTCCATTTTTTAAAATGGCATGTTGGCTGCCTTTTGCTTGCCTGTTATGCGAGCTGCCTTCATGCTGGACTGGTTGTCAGTTCCCGTGGTGTTTTCCTTTTTGATTTACTGATCATTCAAAATGCTTGCCCCACGAAGGATTGAATGTGGTGAGGCGGAGTGTTCAATAACAGTTTTGTGCTCCCTCACCCTGTTTCTCACGTTTGGAAGTTCACGTGTGTAGATCTTGTTGCTTTGTCACTAGGACTGTCCCCCCCCCCCGCCCCCCGCCAACCACTGTCACCAAAATAAAATCTCCTGGTATCTAGGAATGGGCTTTAGTAAAAGCAATGCAGCAAGCTAGTGTACTGAACATCTCTCTCCCTCAGTCAAGACGAAAAAGGCATCAGTTTGAAAACTGAATAAGGCTGTTGTTTATTTCAAAAACTCATTATTAATTCAACATGATTGTTGGTTTCATAATTCAAACCATTGCACCTGCCTTTCCAAACAACTATTGGGTTAGATGTCAGGATCATATTCAAAGAGAGTCACAGCATGGGCCCTTCAGTCCAACCAGTCCATGCTGACCATAATCCCAAATTAAACCAGTCTCACCTGCTTGCGCTTGGCCCTTATCCCCTCCAAACAGTCTTATCATGTATTTATCCAAATGTCATCCACTACTTCCTCTGGAAATTCATTATGCACACTAACCACTTTTTTTTAGAAAAGTTGCCCCCCCATGTCTTTTTAAAATATTTATCCTCTCCTCTTGAAATCCCCCACCTTTTTGGGAAGCAGCACCTTATCTATACCTCTTATGATTTTATAAACCTCTATAAGGTCACCTCTTAACCTCCTATGGTACAGAGGAAAAAAAAAAGTTTCAGCCTCTCCTTTATACCTCAAGCCCTCCATTCCCAGGATTCCTGATGAAGTGCTTATGCATGAAACGTCAACTCTCCTGCTCCTCAGATGCTGCCTGACCAGCTGTCCTTTTCCAGCACCACACTCTTCGACTCTGATCTCCAGCATCTGCTGTCCTCCAGTCCCAGCAACACCCTGGTAAATCTTTTCTGATCCCTGTCCAGCTTAATAATATCCTTCCAATAACAGGGTAAACAGAACAGGATGAAATTCTGCTCCGTAGTAACAGGGCAAATTACTCTTTTTGCTGATTCCTTAGCTGTTGGGACTTTGTCCTGTTACATTCTCTCCCCTCTGTGATGGATGGATTCCTGTTACTAAACAACACATTGGAGGGCTCCTTGGAAAAGCCAGCAGCTTTAGGAAAAGGGTCAGGAAAGGAAAGAATACTGGAAAAGAACAGATTGGGATTGATGTGGTAATGTCCAGTGACATAGTTTGAGTTCAACAGGTGCAGAACCACGAAAAAAGCATTTACTGAGAAA
>NW_025203879.1:0-1746 GCF_004010195.1 Chiloscyllium plagiosum
TTGTAAAAATATTGACAGATTAAGCTTCAGAAATTACCTATCAAGAGCACCGGGTTTCTTTGATTTTCAATGCAATTTAAATTCCTTCTGAGAAAGACAATGATATTTATAAATTTAAGTCCTTATGTCTCATATGAAATGTGTTACATTGATTGTTTCTTGTTGTCTTTATTCTTAATGGCCAGACATGACAATGTGAGTGCTCTATTGAATTCCAAACATAGCAGTGTTTATTTTGTCTAAGCCAAACTTTATGCAGCAAATGAGGCCATATTTGATTCTATTTCCCCTCTTTCAGGCAAATGGTTCAAATCTTATGGTTCACTAATGGATTTAGTGAGAATATTTCAGCCAAATTCGCAAACGAAATTCAGATTTCAAAGTGTGTTATGATGTGATTTTCTCCACTGAGATGCAAACATTACCAGACATTTTAAAAACTGTTATTGCTTCATCAGCATTGTTTTCAACATTTCCTTTTTTAAAATTTCTTTCTTTTGGTTACCCTTCCCTATATTTATCTTTTGCAGCTAATTTGGCAGTGATTCTTATCTTGTCTCGAAAACGATGTGGTCTATCCAGATGTATTACTCTCTACATGATGTCTATGGCAGTAACAGATCTCCTGGTCATGTTTACTGGTGTAGTACTAAATCGTATTTTAGGTAGGTACTTGTCAATGAGTTTCCTGTCCATCACTCCAATACTTGCTTTCAGTTTTGTTCTAATTTATGCAATCAGAGATTCTTCTGTATGGGTTACTGTCGCTTTTACTATGGATCGATTTATAGCAATTTGTTGCCAGAAGCTGAAAAACACATATTGCACCGGGAAAACAGCAGTTTTTGTTATAAGCTTTGTCTGTGCTCTGAGCTGTGCTCGAAATATCCCTGTGTACTTTACCTGTGAACCTGCCTTTGTAATTGATAATGTTCCTTGGTACTGCAACACCAGAATAACCTTTTATTCGTCACCTGCTTGGATTACATATGATAGTCTAATGGTGATTTTAACCGCTTGTCTTCCATTCGTTATTATTTTGTTACTCAACGTTTTAACCGTCAGACATATTCTAGCAGCTGGTGATGCCCGCAGACGGCTCTGGTCACATAAGAATGCACAGGATCAGACTGACCCAGAAATGGAGAAGAGGAGAAAGTCCATAGTTTTACTTTTCTGTGTCTCGGGAAGTTTCATCCTCTCCTATTCTTTGATTCTTATAACGTTCCTCTATGTTCAAATTGCAAGTATTAGTTATTCGTCAGCTTCAAATTCCACCGAATCCAATGTTATTCTGGAGGAAAGCGGTTATATGCTTCAGCTCTTGAGTTCCTGCATTAACCCGTTCATTTATGCAGGTACCCAGGACAAATTTAGAAAGGAGTTAATGAATGGTATCAATTACTCTTTGAATCTGATTGTTACGTTATTTAAATGCGAGCGACATTCAAAGCCAAACTAAATTAAAAGCTATATTCTGCTCTTTGTTTTTGACATTTTTGACAAGATGCTCATGTCCCAAAACATCGTCGTTTCATTTGAGACCCTCATGCACTTTATAATTCTAATAACATGTTCAAAACTGTGACTGTTCTCTTTTGGTTTTCTCCTCACAATCAAGTTCCGTTCATTTTCAAGAGAGTCCGTGAACTATTTGGCAGCAAGATGGAAGTTTTAAAACTCTCATCTGTGTACGTATATCATTTTAAATAGTATAAAGAAAAGAAAACAAAATCTTCATTATGT
>NW_025203879.1:8185-9000 GCF_004010195.1 Chiloscyllium plagiosum
TGTTGGACAGGGCTGTGAGTGGGGGGCGGGGGGCGGTGTTGGACAGGGATTGGGCAGGGTACGGTGTCTGACAGGGATGGGGACAGGGGGTGGTGTTGAAAAGGGTTGGGGGCAGGGGGCGGTGTTGGATTCCTGAAGAAGGGCTTATGCCCGAAACGTCGATTCTCCTGTTCCCTGGATGCTGCCTGACCTGCTGCGCTTTTCAAGCAATACATTTTCTGCTCTCAACCATGCACAATTAGGTTAGTACTTCCCAGTTTATTTCTGCATATCACCCCATGTGATAGTAATAAGTCTTTCAGGTCATTTCGATTTTCTTGTGGAAGGTAACTTAGTAATTTATCCCAATTTTTGACAACTTCCTCACTGTCCAATTTGATTTGAGGAATGTACAATTCAGAATCCTCTGAACCTGGTTCTTCCTTCTGTGCTGTCATCATTAACACCTTCTCTTCTTGCTTTCCTTCCCTAACAAAATACCTCTACAACATATTCACATGACACGCTCTGTGAGATTTCTTCCTGTCTGGAGTCCTTATCAAGTAGTTCACCTCACTCAATTTCGTCTCTATTTGATAAGGTCCACTAAACTTGGCCTTTAAAGGCTCACCTGTTACTGGAAGTAACACCAATACCTTATCCCCAGTGGCAAAACTGCAAATTTGTGATTCTTTACTGGTTTCCTGTTTCATTGTATGCTCTGATACTTTAGATGCTATGTAGCCAACTCTCCAGCTCTATTTAATTGTTCTCTAAACTTTGACTCATAGTTGAAATGGGTGGTCTCTGAATTCTGACTTATTAATTTCTCCTTA
>NW_025203880.1:0-919 GCF_004010195.1 Chiloscyllium plagiosum
TGAACAGCAGGAATCATCCTGTCAAGTGGGCAGCCTGTCTGGAGGTCACATATCAGCTCCCTAAGAGGTCAATTTAAAACTGTCACCGGATTCCACCAGCTACAGCACAAACACATCATCCCTCTGCACAGAGTAGCTTGTGGTATAACTGCATTACAGGTCAAGTTCAATGTAACTACTGCAGAATTCTTCATCACTCAAACTAGAGGAGATTTTTTTTAATTAATTAAGTGTTGTGAAGGGTAGTGACAATTTCAGGCAATAGAATAAAATTACTGCATGGAGTGGTGATTTTTGTGGATGTCTATTGCATCACTGATGTGGATTATGGCCAAGGGATCAGGAGTAGGAGTGAATTGAATGAATTTCATTCCATTATCTTTTACAATAGATTTTGCTAAGATTAAGAAAATGACATGTGGAACAAATACAGGAGAATTCTAATATTTGATGATGGCTTGTTGCCAGATGAAAACTGATGCTGATTGAGGCTGGGATACAAGATACAATTCATTGCATCTTTAAAATAAAAGCTAGGTAAGAACACCTAACCAGCAGTGCCCACCTGTATTCTGCTGAATTGGGATTCAGGTTCCAAGAACCAAAACATGGCCAACTTAAGCTTAATTGAATTAAAACCACTTTATTTTAAATAAACAATAATTAGTTTCAGAGGAACAACAGCATTGTTCAAAGTCAAAAATGAAATTGTAGTTACCAAAAGTTAATATGTTAAAGCAAAAGCTTTTAGTAGATTTCTGTACCATGCATTTGCCAGGGTTGTGGTCTAGCACAATGGGATATTTACTGTTTTCTATAAGTGGATTAAAATTGTTTATAAAAAAATCCATTCACAACTTTACCCAAGATGTGCAAAGGAGTTCTTTCAGCATATGTTTATTTTTTATGGTGGGTTTGC
>NW_025203880.1:6547-9000 GCF_004010195.1 Chiloscyllium plagiosum
TGTTAAATAGGGACATTTTTATCTCAATCATAATTGGGAGAAGATAAATATCAATCCAACACATGATGGCAATCTGTTTGAGGGACAAGGATACAACAACGAGGAACAGATGTAGACCATTCAGTCCTACAATCCTGTCCCATTATGTTTTATGCATCGAACAATCATTCGAAAACCTCAGCCAACTTAGCAATCTCGAAACACATTTTCACATATCATCATAAGAGCAGATTTAGGCTATTCGGCCGATCGAGTCTCCTCGACGTGTCGATCAGGTGTGATATATTTCTGGACACCATTCTGCTGCCTTCTCTCTATGACTCTTGAGCCCCTTACTAATCAAAAGTTTATCATCTCTGTCTTTAAGTCACTAATCTCTTCCTCTGTGTCTGTGTGTGAGTCTGTGCGTGTGTGTGTGAATATGTTTGTTGGTGTGTCTGTGTGTATGAAGCTGTACTTGTTTGTGTGTTTCTTGTGTTTGTATGCCTGCATGTGCCTCTAGGTGCCTGTATGTCTGTGCGTCTATCTCTGTGCGAGGTTTGTATTTATGCATCTGTTTGTGTGGGTTTCTTTGTTTTTAGAATTTCTGTGCAACAGGTCACTGTTGCTTTGGTATTGAATCCATTGAAATTGTCTTGAAATCTTCTTTCGCTCTGCAGTCCCGCTTCGTCTTGAACTTGAACTAATACAAAACGACAATGCTGGGCTCCCAACGGGACTGCACAAGCAGCAGGTTTTTTGTTTTCTCTGAAAAGACATCAGACAGTGGCTTATGTCACGTGTCAGGGTTGTTTCATTCTTTTAAAATTACCTTGGGAAAACAGAAGTTTTGTTCGAAATCATGAAATATTGTTCATGACATACCAGCACAAGGAAATGAACATTCCCAGTTCTCTTACCACGTCATGTTCGTCCCCACGCCCCTCCCGCCAAACACCAGCGCTTTGGTCTTTTGCAGGACTTTTGAATCCTCTCTCAAATAATTTGAAAGGGTACATCGCAATAGAGTTATATATTCATAGCGATGTGCTGCATGGAAACAGACCCCTCGGTCCAACCTGTCCATGCTGAACAGATATCCCAACCCAGTCTAGTCCCACCTAACAGCACCTGGCCCATATACCTCCAAACCCTTCCTATTCATATATCCATCCAAATGTCTCTAAAATGTTACAATTGTACTAGCCTCCATCACATTCTCTGGCAGATAATTTCATACACGTACCATTGTCTGTGTGAAAAAGCTGCACCGTAGCTCTCTTTAATATCTTCCCCCTCTCACCCTAAACCTATGCCTTCTCGTTCTGGACTACCTGAATCCAGGGAAAGACTTTATCTATTTACCCTATCAATGCCCCTCATAATTTCATAAGCCTCTATAAGGTCACCCCTCAGCCTCCAGCTCTCCAGGGAAAAAGGCCCCAGCCTGTTCAGCCTCTCTCTATGTTTAAATTCTCCAACCCTGACAACATCCTTGCAAATCTTTTCTGAAACCTTGCAAGTTTCACAACATCTTTTCGATAGGAAGGAGACCGGAATTGCACGCAATATTCCCACAGTGGCCTAACAAATGCCCTGTACAGCTTCAACATGACCTCCCAACTCCTATACTCAATATTCTGACCAATAAAGGAAAGCATACTAAACGCCTTCTTCACTATCCTATCTACCTGCGACACCACTTTCAAGGAGCTATGAACCTGCACTCCAAGGTCTCCTTTGTCAGCAACATTCCCGAGGACAATACCATTAAGTATATAAGTCCTGCAAAGATTTGCTTTCCCAAAATGCAGCACCTCGCGTTTGTCTGAATTAAACGCCATCTGCCACTTCTCAGCCCATTGGCCCATCTGGTCAAGATCCTGTTGTAATCTGAGGTAACATTCTTCGCTGTCCACGACACCGCCAATTTTGGTGTCATGTGCAAACCTACTAATGGAACCTCTTCTGCTCGCATCCAAATCATTTATGTCAATGACAAAAAGTAGAGGACCCAGCACCGATCCTTGTGGCACTCCACTGGCCACAGGCCTTTAGTCTGAAAAAATCATACAGCACTTCCTCCCCTGTAATATGAACATTTTGCAAGATGTCACCATCTATTTCCCTTCGATATCCTTTTCCAGAGTAAATACTGATGCAAAATACTCATTTAGTATCTCCACCATCTTTCTGTGGCTCCACACAAAGGCAGCCTTGCTGATCTTCAGCGGCAGTATTGTCTCCCTAGTTACCCTTTTGTTGTTAATGTATTTTTAAAAACTATTTGTATTCTCCTTAATGCTATTCGCCAAAGCTATCTCATGTCCCCTTTTGCCCTCCTGATTTCCCTTTTAAGTATACTCCTATTGCCTTTGTACTCTTCTAAGGATTCACTCGATCTATCCTGTCTATACCTTACATAAGCTTTCTTCTTTTTCCTTACCAAGTCCTCAATTACTTCAGTCATCCAG
>NW_025203881.1:0-9000 GCF_004010195.1 Chiloscyllium plagiosum
ATAATAAAAGGGAACCTGAGGAACAACCTTTTAACACACAGGGGCTGGTATGCATATGGAATGAGCTGCCAGGGGAAGTGATTGAGGCGGATACAGTAACAACCTTTAAAAATCATTTGGACAAATGCACGGATAGGAAAGGATTAGAAGGATACGGGGCAATGGCAGGGAAATGGGGTTAGCGTGGATGGACGTTTTTGTCGGAATGGACAGTTTGAGCTGAAGGGTCTGTCTCCCTGCTATCGGAATCCATGACTCTAACAACCATTGCTTCTCTCCCACTGAATATTATATTGTACTTTCCCAATTCACTGGAGCTATCTTGACCCTTTAACCTCCAGTCTTCCATGATGTTAAACTAGAAAGTTCAAGCATTGTATATTGTATGCAGACTCCGTGTAAAAAGCAACTTATTAATGTTATTATTCCTTAAAAGCTGCTTCAGTACAAGGTTATTAATTCGTCATTCTGACCACACAATACCAAATCCAAAATAACGTGCTCTCTAATTTGCTTCACAACATACTCTTCAACCCACCTCATACACACTTATGGAATTTATTTTTCACAACATGAGCAGTCACTTAGTTAATGCAGTTTTGATGCATTTGAGACAATCCAATCAGATTGCAGTATCCACAATACGTGCATATCTAATTTCCAGCATATGATGCAGATTTTCTGCTAGCGTTTTGGTTTTGATATATAACACACCAATATTTGCTTCTCCTTGCTATCTGTAAGATTGACCTCAACTGATTCTGTGGAAGCTGAGGGAAAGGTCTCTGTCGTTATTAGTGACAGATTTGGACAATACATTCGGTGAGCCTCACCTCGACGCTGCGATGATCTGAAGAAATGTCCTGCAATACAGGATAAGCATCGATATTCTCCCCGTTCAGTCAGGATCAGAAGTACCGTATGCTCTCTGCTTGCTCACACTCACTGCATATCTGTTATAGCACCTACCCCCGAACAAGGTTCACGCTCTGTCTCCAAATATGGCTCAGGCACTACCACTCTCACTATTGAATTCAGTAACTTTCTTCCTCACTTTCTCTGTCACCTACGCAATACCTCCCACACTAATAATACCATATGGATTCAAAACTATCGACTGACTAATTCCAAACACCTCACAATTCCCCCAATTACACCAGCACGAACAGCATGGTCACCCATTCTCACTCTCCCTCCCATCCTCCCTATCTCCCATTCCAGGAGGAAGAGCCTGGAATAGGACAGAAAGGCAAAGCCGTGTGTTGGAGTGCCCGATATCCATTCCCTCAACCCCTCCCCTCGCCATGTGGGTAGGACACTGGTACGAGCCAGAGAGGACACGGATGCCTCGTGAGGAGATTCTGAACCATCCATGTCCCACAGACCGATTAAGGAGCAATGTTCAGTGAAAGACAATTTTCACTTTAAACCCACTGGCAGTTCCAACAACAGTCCTTTCACTTCCAAAAGAAAGACACAGACACCTCACTGCACAGAGACGCAGACACATAAGTATTAGTAAATACCCCAATATACGAACACACACAATACTTACAAGGTGATAGTCATACACACAGCTAGAAACACACAGAGACATATACAGTCACATACTGGTTACAGTGATATACTGCTGCACCTATCCTATGTGTTTTCGCTTAATCCACCCCTAGATACTGTTACAAGGTAGGGGACCACCCCTTTCAGTCAGGCAGGATCGTTACAATGAGACAGGAGAAGACCATTCTGCACCTCGAAGGAGTTACACAGGAATAGAGAATGAAGTACCTCAGCTCGTTGAGTACATTACACAGCCCAGGAGGAGATCATTCAACCCACCTTATGTGCTACACAGGAACGGGGAAGCTGTCGCTAACAGGAAATAGAGAGTAGAGGTAAAAATTTATTTTCAGGTTGTGAAGCTGTAACTAATGTAGTTCTCTAGAGATCACTGTGGGATCATCAATGACAAATAATCTGTATCAAAGATCTGGAGGAAGGAAACTGAATGGCGCAAAGCTCAGTTAGCGCATCACTAAGATGATCGTTAAATATGTCTTCAAATGGATTTACTGAGTCTGCAATGTGATACAGACAGGGAAGGTTAGTGAACAAACCTTCAACAGAAAGAACATAAGGTGAGTTGTCTCCTGTGGCAGGAAGTATAAAACAATGGCGAACAATTCAAATGGAGAGAGATTGCAGAACTCTGTGATACAGGCCATTTCCATGTT
The DNA here is from genome assembly GCF_004010195.1 of Chiloscyllium plagiosum. Classification (NCBI taxonomy): domain Eukaryota; kingdom Metazoa; phylum Chordata; class Chondrichthyes; order Orectolobiformes; family Hemiscylliidae; genus Chiloscyllium; species Chiloscyllium plagiosum. Next base: position 2,232 of record NW_025203881.1, read on the forward strand.
TCTGGCACATGAATCATATGAAGTCAGTCTACAGATGCAGCAAGTAATTTGGAAAGTAAGTGGAATGATGTTGTTTCTAACAAAGGTTATCACTTTTAATGAGAAATGTTTTACTGCATCTGAACGGGCATTGCTGAGACCACATCGGATACACTGTGTGCAGTTTTGATCGCCTAAACTTAAAAAAAAGATATAATTCTTTCAGAAGATTTTCATCGATGTTTCCCTTCACACATTCCTGGAAGGAAGGCCTTTTGTTATGGGGGATTATCAGTTTTGATCTGAGATGAGAAATCTTCTTGAACCATACATGACTTTCTGAATAGTGTTTCAGATGGATGCATGTTTCCTTTTGTTAAGGAGTTTAAAGCTGGAGAATAAATTTAAGAATAAGATGTATTGATATCAAAACACGTATTATATAGACATCGACCGATATTTACAAATTACACAGACACATATAAAAATGTCATCAGATAATAAAGCAGGGACTTTTTTTCTGATGAAAGGCACTGTGTACAACAACAGCGATGATGTACCTTCATATTGGCCAATATCATGCGATCCAGAGAATGCTCCAGGAGAGCACACGTGGCCCAGTTTGATGTTCAGTTGACATTATTGTATGGTCCAACACAGAGAGGGAGAAAAATGTTCCTTCTCTGAGAAGCAGTAGCTGATTAATCCCTCTCTCTTACTTTGTACACCCGATAGCAAAATGTGAGACCATAAAATCCCTGAGTTATCTTCACCACTTGTGAAGGATTCCTAGTGCGGAGTCATTGGAATCTCTCCACTGCTGGAAGCGAAAGGAGTTCAGCCAAATCCAACTGTTCCACAAATAAATCCCATTACCAGCAGCTTGTGTGAGCAGAATAATTTCAAAGGCAGAAGAACAGTTGGGACACTACATTTTACTAATTCTTGTGAGTTCAACTTACTGCATTTCATATTTTTCTCAAAATGACCCAGTCTGAGTCCTATACAATTGGCCATAACACTAAACTGGCTCCATTTAAAATTTGTTGTAACCAGTGGAGGAGTGGGACTGGAAAAGGACACAGTGACCCTCTAACATTTGTCGGAACACAAATGAGAAATTCTTATTGGACTGTTCAAGTGGGAATTCCCTTTACCAAACGTTTGTGGTGCCTGGATGTTTGCATTTGTTCAAAGTTGTGCTGTATTCAAACATTTGACAGACAGGTGCATGTAGGGAAATTGTATGCAGACAGAAAACTGCTGCTGAAACCACAATTAGAGCAACTACGATCTTAGTGCCTTGTGGAGCAGTGACAATGTGTCTAATGACCTACTCCTGCTCCTCAGTCCTATGTTCCTATGTTCAATTCAGCCCCTCAAACTCCTGCACTGGTGCTGACTGGGGCATCTTGCCCAAGTACCAGGTCCACAGGAACACAGGATCTCATTCATTCCCTCCAGGCTGACACAATAGTTTGCTGTGGGTTACTTCAAAACCCAGGCTGGGTTTGAAAGACAACTCTGGTCTCTTTACAGAGTGTCTCCTCTCTGCAACTTGTGCTTCATTTGTTGGTCATGGTATAGACCCAGATTCACTGTGAATTCAGCCCCCAGACCTCACTAAGTGATGACTCATAAAGTACTTTGCTCTCTCTGATTGCAACGTTCAATAACAGAACGTGCAGGAAAATTACAAACATTAACTTTGTAATTACAGAATATGAGAACATAAGGAACAGGATCAAGTCGTTCGGATAATCAAGACATTGTATACGGTCATAGCCGATCTACTGTTCGTATTAACTCATCTTTCATGTCCAATTCTTCACAACCTCTCAGCTCTCTGGCAGATCAAAAATCCATCTATCACCTTTTTAAAATACTTTCAGTGATGTAGCTCCCCTAGCTCTCGAGACAAGATAATTCCTGACATTCACTACCCTCTGTGAGAGGAAACACTCCCCACACAGACACCATCACCTATTGATATGAACAAGATGGGAACACAGGGGCTCAGCAAAGAGTGGATAGCCTTGATATCAGGGCAGTATTTGACTGAGAATGTCTGAGAATTTGATTGGAAGCGCAATATTATTTGAGCTTAATGGGAATCAGGTGTCCCCTCCCCACTGACTGGGGTCTTTCAGAGCACAAAGGAAGATACCAATGAGTGGGGTCCGAAAATCTTCTCAGTCCCGGGAAATCTCTTCAGGAGATCCTCAAGGTAGCTTCCTCAGCACAAACATCTTCAGCTGCTTCATCAATGTCTTTCCCCATCATAAGACCGGAGGTGGGGATGGTCACTGAGGGTTAAACAATGTTCAGAACATTTTGTCTCACATTATCTCCTGATGCAGTCTGTGTCCGTGTTCAGTAAGACTCGGACAGCATTCAAGCTTTGCTGTTAGAGTGTTGGTAACACTCATGTAACAGTGCTGTCAGACACAGTTAAAAGAGGAGCTCATTCAACATCTCAAGCTGGATTTTGAATAACGTGATGTCAGTGTAGGATCACACACCAATTGCACTATATTCAAATCTGACTCTCTCTGTCTTACCCTGTATCGATATAGGGAGTGGGGGTGGGGTGAGGGTAACGTCCTCAGAGGCTCTTGTAACTCGAGTAAAAACAAGCCATGGACTTTATCACCTTATCAATGTCTGTTTAGAACATCATGAGAGACTGTCCATTCCCCTTAAGTTTCAATGCAATCATCTTAGATTCTCTCACAGCGCGAAAGATTAATCTTCATTCACCCCTCATTTTACCACCATCCCAGGGATTAGTCTGGGGAAAAACCTTTGCACTCTCTCAGTGGCAGAGCGATTATTTCTTATAAGGGAAAGAAAATCTGTCCACAATGTCCCAAAGACTGCCTCAACAGAACTCTTAGGTTTGATCCCAATAATTCCTTTTTCTCACATGAGACATCTCCGTTTCTTTCCTATGGCGTGAAAAATCCTTTCCTTCTCGCTACACTGCGACTGACGTGGAATTTAAAAGCTTTTTACATCTATATATGAGCATCAACAAAGCCAACAGCAGAGGTTCCACGGGAAATGAACATGACACTCAGGGAAAGACGAAGAAAGAATGCACTTGAAATAAGGAATGGTCACCCACCTGAATGGAAGTGAGCTGTAGGAATATGGGAAACAGGCAGAGGAAGGGAGCTATCTTTCCTTTTGTTCTTCCCTCACAGGTCAGGCCAGCATGTTATTCCGATCTTGAAATGAGTGGCTGGTTCAGCTGATCCACAGGATAGTAAAAAGTAAAACACATTGCTGTGGAATTGCAGTCACACAGAGACCTGATCAGGGAAGGATGACCCATTGCCTTCACTAAAGGACATGAGGCAAGCAGATGGGATTTTTATACTTAGTGATGATGGTTTCACTTCAATGCCTCAAATTGCCTTCATATTAACAGATTATTATTCTGTGGCTCTAGATCATGAGTCAATGACTTGAGCACCATGCATTATCTTGCTGTCAGACAGTTTCTGTGCAGAGAACAAGTTAAACATTTCAAGTGCAGCTATTTTGTGATTGACATGTGGTTAGAAGGGGCTTTAAAGAGTTGATTCCGGATTTAACAGAGGCCCAAATGATGGTTTATGCAGAAGGTGCACTGTGGCTGAGGAGGAGTCGGGGTATCATGATGGTGGCATTGGACTGAATTAGCGAGTGGGGAGGATATGGAGATATCGATCTGTGCAGGGCTAGAAGGATTATGGAGTTTCAGAGTTTCTCCTCGCATATTGGTGAGTTATTTGAAAGTAGTAATTTGCTCATTATAATTTCTAACGAAAGGAATGTTTCATTGGAGCCGAAAACAATGACTTCCACAATTCCGAATGTTAATAACATGAACAACAATTCAGATTAACCTGCTTTAATAGACAGTTACAATGACTCACCAGGAACATCAACTATAACGAGGATGGGATAGTAACCAGCTTGAATAACAATCAGTATATCATAGATCCCCCATACTAATGATATCCAAGGATGGGAAGGCCAGAAAAGACTAGTGGATAAACTCCTGTCCATCTTGGATCATTCCAGTCTAATGTTCTCAGATTCCGATATCTCCTCCCTGTTTCTCTGTAGCTGCTGACCCCTGTTAGTACTGTCGGCGATGCTCCCACTCATACTATGGGATAACATATTGAACTTAATCCTTAATTAATCAAAGAGACAAGCCCTCCAGTGACACATTTAGGATCCACGGAGACTGACATTAATCACAGCCACTGAACAAATAGCTGCAGCCAACGCCTTTCAATTCCAAACTGTTTTATTAAAATTCAAAATAATGATTAAAATTTACACAGTCTGGATTGGATATGCGAGGGTGACTGAGGGAATTAATGTTGAGTCTGGTAGATTAATTGTGTGCAACAATTCAGTCTGCATTGGAATTGGAAGTAATGCCTGAGGTTTATCGGAACACCAACATGCTTCTCTGCTTATAAATGGAAACATAGACCCTGTAACTACTGCTGAGGCATGACAATATCAGTAAGAGATTGAGAGAACTTTTATAGGCCATGATCTGGAGAGAATATATATCGAAGACAGCGTGGGGTAATAACAGACAAGTAGGGTTAACAGAGAATTGTACCTAAGAGACAATGGGGACTCCAGATGTTGGAGAATTAAGAGTAGATAAAGCATGATAGTGGAGAAGGCACAGTAGGTCAGGCAGCATCCGAGGAGCAAGAGAGTCAACGTTTCAGGCAGGGCCCTTCTTCAGAACTCCGAAGGAGTAAAGGGGCTGACAAATAAATGGGTGTTGGGGGTGAGGCTGGGGGAAAGGTTGATGATAGGTGGGCGAAGCTAGAAGGTGATAGTGATAGGTCGGTGGGCAGTTGGAGTGGATCGGTGGAAAGGAAGGTTGACAAATAGGTTCCCACGAGAGGGCAGACCTGAGTCACAGGATGGTATCTGGGATCTGGGTCGTCGAGGGGAAATTTGCAAATTAGTCAGTTCAGTGTTCATGCCACGTGCTTGTCGGCTCCCGAGGCAAAAGATGAGGTGTTCCTGGCTACATCCCAGTATATGTCTTCTGAACCATCTCCAGCTTAATGATCTCCTTCCAATAACAGAACTTCACACAGTATTGCATAAGAGGCTTCATCAATGTCCTGCACTATCTCAGCATGACTGCTCAACTTATAACCTCAAAAGTCTGAGCAAAGAAGTAGCCTTAAACAGCTTGTCTATAGGTGCCACAAACTTCTGTGAATTCGATCTGCACCTATGGGTCCCTCTTTTCTACAACACTACCAACGCACTACTATTAATTGTATAAGCCCCCCCAACTTTTTATTTTACCAAAATGCAATACCTCACATTTATCCAAGTTAAACTCGAGCTGCCACACCTCAGCCCTGTCAGTAATGTTACTGCCCCCTCACCCTTCTGCGTCAGGTTTAAAAGCCCCTCCCCTCTCCAGAAGGCCTACAAACACAGGCCTTGAGTTTCCCAAAGACCGAAAACTTGATTTGCTTTGTGCAAGCAGAGGGAGGAGAGGGTAAGGAGAGGCTGGAAAGTAAACCGATGCCTTATATCAATTAATAATTTCAGGAAGAGGGAAGCCACATGTGAGAGGTTTGAAATAGTGGCCAGTGTTTTTTGGCCAGAAAGTGTGCTCTTTCCTCATCTCTGGCGTTCAGTATTGATGTCTATTCGTGTTCCCTCATAGTACAGAGTGTTTCTGTAAGATTTCTTGCCCTAATATTGCAGATTACAGATAATAGCCATTTAAGATGGAAACCATAGCCAAGCAATTAAATATGTTCACTGTTCGTCTCGATGGCAGAACACATGCACTCATCATCCTTTAGTTGAGGCTAATATCTTTTATTTGTTTAACAATGCGAACTGTTGCCTGTGTTTTTCAGAAATGTTTAATCAGAATTTAATTAATCCATATAGAGCTGAAAACTGACACTTAAATTTCTGGACATGGTTTAAGTCTTGTGTAATGGGTAGCACCCCTGCCCCTGGTCAGAGCTCTGGATTCGATTCCCTTCCATGAACTTGTGGTAGGGTCACTTTCGCTTGGACAGATGATCTCGATTCTGTTGTGCGGGTGTGTCAGAGTATGGTCAAAGAAAGCTGATGAAGAAACACACAGGAGAATCTTGTTGCAGCTTTAGGGGTTATTTTTGAGTGGTGGTAGTGCCTCGACCTCTGAGCCTAAAGGTTCACATCCTACAGAGATGTTTCATTATATGTCTGAGCACGTGGATTAAAATGATGTTTGAAATGTGACTTGATGGAGTCCATGCAAGGACTGCACAAAGCACTACATAGGATAAACAGGGAGACAGCTAATGATCCGTATCCATGAACACCAACTAGCCACGAAACGACACGACCAGCTATCCTTAGTAGCCGCACACGCAGATGACAAGCAACATGAGTTCGACTGGGACAACACTACAATAATAGGACAAGCCAAACAGAGAACAGCCAAGGAATTCCTAGAGGCATGGCACTCATCCACAGATTCTATCAACAAACACATCGACTTGCACCCAATATACCGGCCACTGTAGCGGACAGCTGGAACTGACAACCGGAAGCTGAAGAGACAAACCACTATAAATGCCGGAGTAAACAACACAGAAGCGCTTCATATGAGCCTCCCAAGCACTGAGGATGTCACCTAGAGAGGGGACGAAACGTCTGCAACATACATTCCCAGCTCGGCGACCAGAACCACAACAGATATACACAGAAGCACAGACAACCCACCCTCCACCACCACGTAGTC
>NW_025203882.1:0-2490 GCF_004010195.1 Chiloscyllium plagiosum
AAGGTAGGTTTTGCTCGGAAAAGGCAATGTTAAAATTTACATACTGCGCAATACTGCCACAACGTGCCAGCTTAGTTGAAATAACTGGCAAAACACAAGAAATGCTTCAATGAAGAAAGCAAGCTTGCAGCTTATAGAGAAATCTTTAATGAAATGTCCAGTACAGACAGTACAGTTTTCTCAATTATTTCACTTGTAAGACAGTAAGCAATGCAGCACTGAGTTCTGCTCAAGACTCAGTGCTCAGCAGTTATTTACAAATAAAGTTATAAGCAGCAGAGAAATTTAAGGAACAAAAATTAAAACAAATGTTATCTCAGTACCTGAGCAGAGTTTGAAAAGTTGTGTGATTGATGGGGGCAGACAGAATGGTGCCAACTGTGGCAGCAGCAGCATTGTCTGGGGTCTCCTCACTGAGGATGGGATGGTGGGACTCACATGATGAGGTGAGAGAATCAATGACGCGTGATGTGACCAACGGGGGAGTTGTAAAACAGGCAGCTGTACTTTAAAAGAATGAGAGGACAGGAAAAATAAACACTATTAAAGCGTATGAAAAACTAAAAGGGGAGACTGAAAGCAGACTTGTTAGCTAGAATTTCACCTCTATGCCCAGAACACAGTGAAAAGATAGAACATAGAACATAGAACAATACAGCACAGAACAGGCCCTTCGGCCCACGATGTTGTGCCGAACATTTGTCCTAGCTTAAGCACCCATCCATGTACCTATCCAATTGCCACTTAAAGTTCGCTAATGATTCTGACTCTGCCACTCCCACAGGCAGCGCATTCCATGCCCCCACCACTCTCTGGGTAAAGAACCTACCCCTGACATCTCCCCTATACCTTCCACCCTTCACCTTAAATTTATGTCCCCTTGTAACACTCTGTTATACCGGGGAAAATGTTTCTGACTGTCTACTCTATCTATTCCTCTGATCATCTTATAAACCTCTATCAGGTCACCCCTCATCCTTCACCGTTCCAATGAATAAAGGCCTAGCACTCTCAACCTATCCTCGTACGACCTATTCTCCATTCCAGGCAACATCCTGGTAAATCTTCTCTGCACCCTCTCCAAAGCTTCCACATCTTTCCTAAAGTAAGGCGACCAGTACTCCAAATGTGGCCTAACCAAGGTCCTGTACAGTTGCAACATCACTTCACGATTCTTGAATTCAATCCCTCTGCAAATGAACGCTAATACACCATAGGCCTTCTTACAAGCTCTACCCACCTGAGTGACAACTTTCAAAGATCCCTCTGCTCCTCCACCTTACTAAGAACCCTACCATTAACCCTGTATTCCGCATTCTTATTTGTACTTCCAAAATGGACAACCTCACACTTAACAGGGTTGAACTCCATCTGCCACTCCTCAGCCCAGCTCTGCATCATATCCAAGTCCCTTTGCAGCCAACAAGAGCCCTCCTCACTATCCACAACTCCACCAACCTTCGTATCATCTGCAAATTTACTGACACACCCTTCGACTCCCTCATCCAAGTCATTAATAAAAATTACAAACAGCAGAGGACACAGAACTGATCCCTGCGGAACTCCACTTGTAACTGGGCTCCAGGCTGAATATTTACCATCTACCACCACTCTCTGACTTCGACCAGTTAGCCAGTTTTCTATCCAATTGGCCAAATTTCCCTCTATCCCATGCCTCCTGACTTTCCGCATAAGCCTACCATGGGGAACCTTATCAAATGCCTTACTAAAATCCATGTACACTACATCCACCGCTCTACCCTCATCCACATGCTTGGTCACCTCCTCAAACTATACAAGTTCTTCAGCCCTGTAAAAACAATGACTGCAGATGCTGGAAACCGGAGTTTAGATTAGAGTGGTGCTGGAAAAGCACAGCAGTTGAGGCAGCATCCGAGGAGCAGGAAAATTGACGTTTCGGGCAAAAGCCCTTCATCAGAATACAAGTTCTTCAGACCACCAAGCCTACGCTGATTCTTATTTTTTATTTGGACCTGCTACATTTTGCCCTTGGGGGTTCTATCCTTCTGCTCGCCTCCCTTACGTGTGTCTATCAATGTATGCCTTCAATGTTGTTAATGTGCCTTATTCCAACACCTCCACTGGCAGTGTGTTTCAGGCACCCACCACCATCTGTGAGAAAAATTTTCCCCACACTTCTCCCCGAAACGTTTGCCCTCTCACCTTGAACGTGTGCCCTCTTGTAGTTGACCTGTCCACTCCAGGAAAATGATACTGCCTATTCACCGTATCTATGCCTCTCATAAGTTTGTAGACCTCTAACACATTTCCCCCCAGCCTCTGACTTTCCAACAAAAATAATTTGAACTTATCCAACCTCTTCTTAGAACTAAAACCCTCTAGGCAACATTCTGGTAAACCTCCGAACTCAGCACAGCCTTCCTAACCTGCAATCTTCTTCCTGACCTCTCCGCCCCTACCCCAGTCTGACCTATCACCCTCACCTTGACCTCTTTCCACCTATCGCAT
>NW_025203882.1:7847-9000 GCF_004010195.1 Chiloscyllium plagiosum
TAGAGAACACGCAGCCCTCCCATCTATCCAACCCAAACCTTGGGTCAGCTATGTGGATGGCACCTTTCTCATCATAAAACAGAACCGATTAGAGGAAACATACAACACTATCAACAATATCTGACAGGCATCAAATTCACAAAAGAGTAGGAAGACAACGGACTCCCAATTCCTAGACGTGATAGTTCAACATACAGTTCGTGGAGAACTTCAAACCAGTGTCTACAGGAAAAACAACAAACACAGACTAAATACTTGTCTTCAGACGCAATCATCCCAATACCCACAAATGGAGTTACATGAAGACATTATTTAAATGAGCTACATCACACTGCAACACCCAAGAACTACAAACAGCAGAAGAAAAATACCTATACAACATTTTCAAGAAAAACTTGTGTCCCATAAACACAATCCGCCGATTCCTCAGAAACAACCCAAAAGAAGCAGTTACAATGCAACCAAAAACTATAGCCACATTACCTTACATCAAAGACATGTCAGAAATAACTTCTAGACTACTCAGACCCCTTGGCATCATGGTAGCCCACAAACCTACCAACACACTTAATCAGCGACTAACAAACTTAAAGGATCCATGCAAGCAAAACTAATGTCATTTATGAAAAATCAGAACTGTAAAAAACATTACATCGGACAAACAAGCAGGAAAGTTACCACCAGGATACACCAACTAGCCACTAAAAGACCCACTATCACCAGTTTCCATACATGCAGACAAAGAAGGACACCACTTTGACTGGGACAACACTCACATCCTAGGACAAGCAAAACAAAGACACACATGAGAATTTCTATAGGCCTGGCATTCTAACTGGAACTCGATTTAGACCCCACTACCTTCCATTGAAAAGAAACAACTGGAAATGACATCACCCACCTGAAGAAACCAAGACCTATAATTAGAGAGGTGGGACATACCACCGACGCTTCACTGAAAGCTCACTAAATATGTGACTTAGTCATGGTGACGAAACATCTGACACCAAAGCTTCCAGCTCATTGAGCTAACTTACATCCATATCATCAACCTAAGCTACAAATCTTCTCAAAAATTGCTAACACTTCATGCATGTCAAACCTCCTCCAATACCTCCAACCCTCCTGAAGTTTGGAGCATCCTTTAGTGGTG
>NW_025203883.1:0-4685 GCF_004010195.1 Chiloscyllium plagiosum
AACGCCCCTAGTGCTCACCTTCCACCCTACCAACCTCCGCATAAACCAAATCATCCGCCGACATTTCCGCCACCTCCAAACAGACCCCACCACCAGGGATATATTTCCCTCCCCACCCCTCTCCGCCTTCCGCAAAGACCGTTCCCTCCGTGACTACCTGGTCAGGTCCACGCCCCCCTACGACCCACCCTCCCATCCTGGCACTTTCTCCCCCACTCACCTATTGTACACTATGCTACTTTCTCCCCACCCCCACCCTCCTCTAGCTTATCTCTCCACGCTCCAGGCTCACTGACTTTATTCCTGAAGGGCTTTTGCCCGAAACGTCGATTTCGAAGCTCCTTGGATGCTGCCTGAACTGCTGTGCTCTTCCAGCACCACTAATCCAGAAAACGGTTGTTGGTGTACTAGTTTAACAGGGTTGAAGCCAATAAAGATGCTTGAGGTAGCCCACTCATCCAGTTCATTCGGCTGAGAATGTCATCAAGCATATGCATCCTGATCCATCTGTCTTGTTCAACGGTGTCAGTTACCCACGCAGTAGAAGGCTGATATTTTGGTGAACAGGCCAATATGCCAGACAGTAATATATGCTGCAGTGGCACCAAGGAAAATTGACCGTGTTGAGATTCCCTTGAAAGCCATTTTCAAAGCGGATAATATGAAGATTATAACTTCTTTGTTATTCAAAGGAGACTCTCTCTAATCCACAATGAAATTCAAGTATTAACAATGCGTTAACGTGACAAAATAAAGGTTTGTTTAATACATCAAGAGAGTGTACCATGGGTCTTCTTTTTAGACTGGTTTCAAATCTATGCATTTCTCGACTAATTCTGGCACTAGTCCAAATTATTTTAAACTTCTCTAAACTTAAAGCAGCTTTTAATAAGAAGATAGACTGCTTTTGTTTGTAACTAGAGATGCCTCAAAGTTAAATCAAGAATGCACACAGTAAATAAGATTTGATTAAAGCAATTAATTTACTTGTAAACTGTTTACAGTACAGTGCCCCATACCACTTGTGCTGCATCATCTGATGGCCATATTTTGGCAGACTGCTCGGAGCCTTTACTGGACACCCTGACATTTCCGAGGGCACGGTTGCATTGTTGTGTTAATGAGCTCTGTAATTCGGGGAAATCACTTAAAGTGATTTCAGGTGTGATATCAGCCTTAGACTCAGATTCACTTTGAATTTTCTGAATGGAGTTTGATTTGCTGTGGTGGCATCTGTTAGACCGCTTGACTTCTGTACAAAAACAGAAATATATAGTTAATCTCAGTGCTGAGAATGCAGAAACTAGTCAATAAACATAGGACCCAAAGGACAAAATAACACCAGTAGAGTGCAACAATGACAAAGAACTGATAGTTTCCCATAACTCTTTGAAATGTCTATCTGATCAGCCATTATTGCTCCCAGGCTGAAGGGAATAAAGGGACTGAAGGAGGAAGGGGAAATGAAGGAGAAACCAGGACAGAACCCCACTGGTCCTCACCTACCACCCCACCAACCTCTATGTACAATGTATCATCCGCCGTCATTTCCGCCACCTCCAAACGGACCCCACCACCAGTGATATATTTCCCTCCCCTATCAGCATTCCGAAAAGACCACTCCCTCCGTGACTCCCTCGTCAGGTCCACACCCCCCACCAACCCAACCTCCACTCCCGGCACCTTCCCCTCCAACCGCAAGAAATGCAAAACTTGCGCCCACACCTCCCCCCTTACTTCCCTCCAAGGCCCCAAGGGATACTTCCATATCCGCCACAAATTCACCTGCACCTCCACACACATCATCTATTGCATCCGCTGCAACCGGTGTGGTCACCTCTATATTGGGGAGACAGGCCACCTACTTGCGGAACATTTCAGAGAATCATCTTCCGCCTAGGAATCCTCCAACCACAAGGGATGAACTCAGACTTCTTCAGTTTCCTCATTTTCCCTCCCCCCACCTTGTCTCAGTCAAATCCCTCGAACTCAGCACCGCCTTCCTAACCTGCAATCATCTTCCTGACCTCTCCGCCCCCACCCCACTCCGGCCTATCACCCTCACCTTGACCTCCCTCCACCTATCGCATTTCCAAAGCCCTCCCCCAAGTCCCTCCCCTCTACCTTTTATCTTAGACCATAAGACCAGAAGACATAGGAGTGGAAGTAAGGCCATTCGGCCCATCAAGTCCACTCCGCCATTCAATCATGGCTGATGCGCATTTCAGCTCCACTTACCAGCGTTCTCCCCGTAGCCCTTAATTCCTCGAGACAACAAGAATCTATCAATCTCGGCCTTGAAGACATTTAGCGTCCCGGCTTCCACTGCACTCCGTGGCAATGAATTCCACTTAGCCTGCTGGACACACTTTCCTCATTCCTGAAGAAGGGCTTATGCCCGAAACGTCAATTCTCCTGTTCCTTGGATGCTGCCTGACCTGCTGCGCTTTTCCGGCAACACATTTTCAGCTCTGATCTCCAGCATCTGCAGCCCTCACTTTCTCCTTGAAGGGAATGTTCACCTGGAACCCGTAAACTTCACAGGCCATCTCTCTCAAGTAACAAAAACAGAAATTGCTGTTGAAATTCAATGGGTCTGGCAGCATCTATGGGAAGAAAGGTCCGTGACTCTTCATTAAAATTGACAGCAGCTAGGAAAAGCTGGTATTTATGCTGAAGTTGGGACATGCTAGTCCACTCCTCATCCATTCCCAAAACCTCCCCACACCCCCATCGCATCTTCCCATATCATTGCAGAATTTACCTGCAGCAATTTCAATCTATTTAGTCTACTGTTTTGCTGTTCACAGTATGCTCTCTACACTGGGAGACGAGACACAGACTAGTGACTGCTTTATAGAACACCTGGTTTCTGTCAGTAAAAATAATTCAGCTTCCAGTCACCTACCACGTCAATACACCACCATGTTCCCATGCCAACATTTCTGTCTCAGGCCTGCTGCGTATTACAGCGAGCCTCAGTGCAAACTTAAAGAACAGCATTTCATTTTCCACATGGGACTCTGCAGCCCCTACTACTCAACATCAAGTTCAATAGCTTTAGAGATTGATGCCATTCTTTCATTTTTTTAAAAAAACCATCACCATTTACATTTTTAAAAATCTTTTCTGACCTAATTTCCTCGAAATTATAGAAGCTGCAAACCTCATCAGTGAGGTTGTTTATTATTAACCTGCAGAATATATAGTTTATATTCACTAGTGGATACATTCGGTTTTTAAAATTTTGGTTTGACATTGGTTGCCTTTTGCACAGCCACACATTTTCACCCATTCTCGGGCCTATTATCACATTATACTTTTTTGCTTTTAGCATTGCACAAGCTACCCCATTCTCCGCGACCTTCATTCTTGTCACTTATTCAGCCTCTTTTGTCCTAGGCTGCCAACCACGATCTCCTCTTTTACCTACCCCTTTCAGTTCTCTCTCCTTCTCTTCGTCTCCACTTATCCGTTTACCTCTCCTTTTCCCACACCTCCCGAACCTAGTCTTCAGCACAAATACCCGTTTTTCTTAGCTGCTATCAGTTCTAATGAAGAGTCACCAAACTTGAAACATTGTTCTGCTTTTTTTCCCCTGACAGGCGCTGCCAGGCCTGCTCAATTTCACCAGCAATTTCTGTTTCTGTTTCAGATCAACAGCATCCACAGACCTTTGTTTTATGATTATCGAGCAAGTACTTGCACGACAATCAGAAACAAACCAAGATGGAACTCTACACCCGAATGTGGTAATATACCTTTAAAATCATATCAATAACAGTCTTCTAACCAACTGCACATACCACAAGGATGAATTATTCACACTTGTTAAACAAACTGCTTGTTATATTAGGTTTTGAGTAGCATGTTAAACCAAAACCATCCTGATATTTTATACAATTTTCCAATATGGAATATTTTGAAATAAATCAAATGCAGAGAACTGCAACTGTCAAATGTTGACCAACAAAAATTAAATATATTGGTACTTACGATATTTGGTTACATTATTCTTTAATACATCAGGCTGTTGTAATTGTTCATCTGTTGCAACCTCAGGTACTTCATTTGCATTTTGCCTCTGTTTTTTAAAATCTTTTCTGGATCTTGTTTCCTAAAAATTATAGAAACTGTTTACATCAGTGAGCTTGTTTATTATTAACCTACAGAATATGTAGCTTACATTCACTACTGGATACATTCTGTTCTTAAAATTTAACATTTCAAATCATTGACTTCAGGAAGAAAGCAGGAGCATGCCCCTATCTACATCAATGGAGCAGAGATTGAGAGGGTCAAAAGCATCAAGTAGTTAGGAGGAACAATAGTCAAGAAAAATGCGACACAGTAAAGAAAGCACAACAACACCTTTTCTTCCCCAGGCAGCATAGGAAATCTGGCATGCCCAGAAGGTCCCTTGTCAACTTTTACTGGTGCACCATAGAAAGCATACTATCTGGGGGCATAATGGTCTGGTACAGCAACTGCTCTGTCAAGGACTGTAAGATACTGCAGAAGGTTGCACACAGAAGTCAACCTCCCATCTAGGGGCTCCATTTATATTTCTTGTTGCCATGGAAAGTCTGCCAGCATTATCAAAGAGGAGAAAGTGAGGTCTGCAGACGCTGGAGATCAAAGCTGAAACTTTATTGCTGGAACAGCACAGCAGGTCAGGCAGCATC
>NW_025203883.1:8714-9000 GCF_004010195.1 Chiloscyllium plagiosum
CTCGCAAGGAGGGAATGAGAGAGGAAATGCAAAGATACTTTCAGCAGCTAACATAGTCTTTCGAGTTTCTCCATTCACTTGTAAAGCACACCTTTGGACCACCGCCCACCCCTCCACAACCTGATCCAACTGATTCAGTCAGCTCCCTGGTCATGAGCACGAAAAGTGAAGACGCTAACAACAGTGAAGAGGAGGTCGGTACACTTTTTGTCAGTGACCTCCCTACGAACATTAAACCACGTTAACTGTACCTTGTAATTTAAGGGATATGAAGGTTCACTGATCA
>NW_025203884.1:0-1153 GCF_004010195.1 Chiloscyllium plagiosum
AGCTGTCTTAAATGTAGACTGATTGGTCTGGAACCTGTGCAATAATACAACAGTCACTGATCTCGTGTTGAAATAGTGGCAGCTAATTTGCACACAACATGTTTCTACAGACATTAATGCAATAAACAGATAATCTGTTACAGTGAAGGTAGCATCAACAAGATAGCACTCCTATATATGACAAAATAGATTTTGTGTTTCAGCTCTCTGAAGTGGAACCTGAACTCACCAAGCTCACATTCCAAGGTGGGAATGCTAGAAAGGAGCCATAGATGGCATTGAGCAAGTAATACAGCTAGGGTAAGGTGAATTGAATGATGCAACAAACTTCCAAGCATATGTGACTGCATGTTAAGCTGCCAGTGCAATGGGTAATGAGCTGAGAGGTTGTGCAGGCTGGAGAGACCACATCTGTGTGTTTTTGTGCAATCAGTGCTGGCTGTGGAGGCAAGGAGTCATCCGAGTGCCCACAATTCTCTGATGGGCTCCTAGGCAGGTGAACAGAGTATATGTGAATCATATAGGGGCAGAAACCTCCAGACAGTAGTTAAGTCAGGGTCTTTCTTTCTTTCTTTCTCTCTTTCTTTCTCTCTTTCTTTCTCACTTTCTCTCTTTCTTTCTCACTTTCTCACTTTCTCTCTTTCTTTCTTTCTTTCTTTCTTTCTTTCTTTCTTTCTTTCTTTCTTTCTTTCTTTCTTTCTTTCTTTCTTTCTTTCTTTCTTTCTTTCTTTCTTTCTTTCTTTCTTTCTTTCTTTCTTTCTTTCTTTCTTTCTTTCTTTCTTTCTTTCTTTCTTTCTTTCTTTCTTTCTTTCTTTCTTTCTTTCTTTCTTTCTTTCTTTCTTTCTTTCTTTCTTTCTTTCTTTCTTTCTTTCTTTCTTTCTTTCTTTCTTTCTTTCTTTCTTTCTTTCTTTCTTTCTTTCTTTCTTTCTTTCTTTCTTTCTTTCTTTCTTTCTTTCTTTCTTTCTTTCTTTCTTTCTTTCTTTCTTTCTTTCTTTCTTTCTTTCTTTCTTTCTTTCTTTCTTTCTTTCTTTCTTTCTTTCTTTCTTTCTTTCTTTCTTTCTTTCTTTCTTTCTTTCTTTCTTTCTTTCTTTCTCTCTCTCTCTTTCTTTCTCTCTTTCTTTCTTTCTCTCTCTCTTTCTTTCTTTCTTTCTTT
>NW_025203884.1:4210-9000 GCF_004010195.1 Chiloscyllium plagiosum
AGGGAGAAGATACACAGGGAGGGCTCTGTAACCAGCAGCCTGTAGGGAGAAGATACACAGGGAGGGCTCTGTAACCAGCAGCCTGTAGGGAGAAGATACACAGGGAGGGCTCTGTAACCAGCAGCCTGTAGGGAGAAGATACACAGGGAGGGCTCTGTAACCAGCAGCCTGTAGGGAGAAGATACACAGGGAGGGCTCTGTAACCAGCAGCCTGTAGGGAGAAGATACACAGGGAGGGCTCTGTAACCAGCAGCCTGTAGGGAGAAGATACACAGGGAGGGCTCTGTAACCAGCAGCCTGTAGGGAGAAGATGGCTCAGTAATGTCACAGTCTGACGGTTTTTGGATCAGCAAATCCTTTTCTGCCAGATTGTATGATGTGAAGGTCATAAGAAGCAGATCTTCCGAGTTATTCCTGTTTCTCTCACAGGGGTCTCAGATGACAGCACGCAGGACAGGCTGCACAAACCGATAAGTCTAGATAAGCTGACACAGGCCTTCGAATCCTTTGGGAAGAGTAAATCTCCTGGAAGCAATGGCTTGTTACTGAGTTATATTTGACTCTGTGGGATGTGATGGGTGAGGAGCTGACAGAGGTGTATGAGAGTCTGCTTCTGGTCAGGAGCATGTAGGAATCCACAAGGAAGAGCATCATCACCCTCATCGACAAGGGGAAGGGGAAGGGGAAGGGGGAGAGGAAGGAAATCAGGAACTAGTGATTAATCTCGTTGTTGAATGGAGATACCAAATTCAATTAAATGTCATCATCAACTGGGGATGGTAGTTCATTCTGACCAGGCCTGCACTATGGCAGACAGCGATATCTGAGGAAGAGAACCCTGTGCTATTCAGAAACACAGTTGTCTCTTTGGAGAATAGGACAGTGGACATAGGCTTCATCCTGGACCCTGCTGTGTTCTTCCAGCTTCCTGCTTGTCTACATAGTATATCACACAGCTCCATGACAGATGTGGTCTCCAAAATGGGCTTTGGGGAAGAGATCTACAATTGAATCCAACTGTTCCACACTGACATCATTAGTGCAGTCTAATTCAGTGGGTAGGAATCAGGAAGATTCCTGATCAAACCTGGACTCAGGCAGGGCTGCCCACTTTCTCCTGCCTTGTTTTTGTGTTGTATACAGCTGTTTGCTGAGTCCATCAAGCAGAGTGTGGATTTGTCTTGGTGACTATCCCATGCAGTAGAGGCCTGAAGATCAAGGCCTTTCTGTATATGGTGCCACTGTTTTCTGTTCAAATCCACTGTCAGTTCACAGATTCACAAGCACTTGTGAACAGTTCAAACTGGCCCCAGGAACCAAAGTAAATCAAGACAGAATATTACACACCTTCATGAGGGATGTGCTTTTACCAATGGGACTGGTATTTGGGTCAGTTTTACAAAACAATATGTTATGGATTAAAACAGGGATCAAACTGTTTTGTTTCGGTGATATATAGTGAGGTAGGTTTAATAAATTATGTCAGAGAAAAAGATCTCCTCGGAAGCAGTGACCACAACTTAGTTGAACTCAGCATTCATTTTAGATAGAGGTAGTTAGGTTGGTAACAACTTGCTGAACTTTAGACCATAAGACCATAAGACATAGGTGTGGAAGTAAGGCCATTCGGCCCATCGTGTCCACTCCGCCATTCAATCATGGCTGATGCGCATTTCAGCTCCACTTACCAGTGTTCTCCCCGTAGCCCTTAATTCCTCTAGACAACAAGAATCTATCAATCTCGGCTTTGAAGACATTTAGCGTCCCGGCTTCCACTGCACTCCGTGGCAATGAATTCCACAGGCCCACCACTCTCTGGCTGAAGAAATGTGTCCGCATTTCTGTTCTGAAATGACCCCCTCTAATTCTAAGGCTGTGTCCACGGGTCCTAGTCTCCTCGTTTAACTGAAACAATTTCCTAGCATCTACCTTTTCCAAGCCATGTATTATTTTGTATGTCTCTATTAAGTCTCCCCTTAATCTTCTAAACTCCAATGAATACAATCCCAGGGTCCTCAGCCGTTCCTCATATGTTAGACCTGTCATTCCAGGGATCATCCGTGTGAATCTCCGTTGGACACACTCCATTGCCAGTATTTCCTTCCTGAGGTGTGGGGACCAAAACTGGACACAGTACTCCAAATGGGGCTTAACCAGAGCTTTATAAAGTCTCAGTAGCACAACGGTGCTTTTATATTCCAACCCTCTTGAGATAATTGACAACATTGCATTCGCTTTCTTAATCACGGACTCAACCTGCATGTTTATCTTTAGAGAATCCTCGACTAGCACTCCAAGATCCCTCTGTACTTTGGCTTTACGAATTTTCTCACCGTTTAGAAAGTAGTCCATGCTTGTATTCTTTTTACCAAAGTGCAAAACCTTGCATTTGCTCACATTGAATTCCATCAGCCATTTCCTGGACCATTCTTCCAAACTGTCTAGATCCTTCTGCAGCCTCCCCACTTCCTCAGTACTACCTGCCTGTCCACCTAACTTTGTAGCTTCGGCAAACTTCGCTAGAATGCCCCCAGTCCCTTCATCCAGATCATTAATATATAACGTGAACAGCTGTGGCCCCAACACTGAACCCTGCGGGACACCGCTTGTCACCGGCTGCCATTCCGAAAAATAACCTTTTATCCCAACTCTCTGCCTTCTGTCAGACAGCCAATCCTCAATCCATACCAGTAGCTCACCTCGAATACCATGGGCCCTCACCTTGCTCAGCAGCCTCCCGTGTGGCACCTTATCAAAGGCCTTTTGGAAGTTGAGGTAGACCACATCGACTGGGTTTCCCCGGTCTAACTTACCAGTCACCTCTTCAAAGAACTCCAACAGGTTTGTCAGGCACGACCTCCCCTTATTAAATCCATGTTGACTTGTTCTAATCCGACCCTGCTCTTCCAAGAATTTAGAAACTTCATCCTTAATGATGGATTCTAGAATTTTACCAACAACAAAGGTTAGGCTAATTGGCCTATAATTTTCCATCTTTTGTCTTGGTCCTTTCTTGAACAAGGGGGTTACAACATGATCTTCCAATCACCCAGGACTTTCCCTGACTCCAGTGACTTGAAAGATCTCAACCAGCGCCTCTGCTATTTCCTCAGCCACCTCCCTCAGAACTCTAGGATGTAGCCCATCCGGGCCAGGAGATTTATCAATTTTAAGACCTTTTTAGCTTATCTAGCACTTTCTCTTTTGTAATGGCAACCATACTCAACTCAGCCCCCGACTCCCTTTAATTGTTGGGATATTACTTATGTCTTCCACTGTGAATGTTATCCTCTGTTTTTGTAGCTTTCCCAATCTTCTGATTTCCCAGTGGTCTTGGCCACTTTATATGATCTCTCTTTTTCTTTAATACATTTCCTGACTTCCTTTGTCAGCCATGGCTGTCTAATCCCTCCCCGGATAATCTTTCTCTTCTTGAGGATGAACCTCTGTAAAGTGTCCTCAATTTTACCCACAAACTCCTGCCATTTTTGATCTACTGTCTTCCCTGCTATGCTCTGCTTCTAGTTTATTTTCGTCAGTTTCTCTCTCTTGCCCTCATAATTATCTTTATTTAACTGTAACACCATTACATCCGATTTTGCCTTCTCTCTTTCAAACTGCAGACTGGACTCTACCATATTATGATCGCTGCTTCCTAAGTGTTCCCTTACTTTAAGATTTTTTTATAAAATCTGGTTCATTACATAGCACTAGGTCCAGAATAGCCTGCTCCCTTGTGGGCTCCATGTCAAGCTGTTCCAAAAAGCCATCCTGTAAGCATTCCATGAATTCCCTTTCTTTGGATCCACTGGCAACATTATTTACCCAGTCCACCTGCATATTGAAGTCTCCCATGATCACCGTGACCTTGCTTTTCTCTATTTCCCGATACATGTTGCGCCCCAGGTCCTGACCACTGTTAGGATGTCTGTACATAACTCCCACTATGGTTTTTTTGCCTTTGTGGTTCCTCAATTCCACCCACAGACTCCATCATCCAACGCTATGTCATTCAGTGCCATAGATTTAATTTTGTTCTTAACTAACAAGGCAATCCCACCCCCTCTGCCCACCTCCCTGTCTTTTCGATAAGTTGAAAACCCTTGGATGTTTAACTGCCAGTCCTGATCCCCCTGTAACCATGTCTCTGTGATGCCTATCACATCATAATCATTCACAATGATCTGCGCCATTAGTTCATCTGCTTTGTTACGAATGCTACGAGCATTCAGGTAAAGTGCCTTAATGCTAACTTTCTTATCATTTAGAGATAATGTTTCTTCCTACAGAGAATCGCATCTTAACCAGCATATATGTAATATGTGGAGGCTGAATCTGTGAACTTCTGGAGATAACTGTCAAATCCTGTCGGCCATTTTGTATTAGCCATAAAATCCCCAAGTGACCATCTTGTCAACTTTAGTCATGGGTTGCAACAACATCCCCTGTCACTTTACTGATGATTGAGAGTAGACAGATGAGGTGGTAATTGGCTGAGTTAGATGTATTCTGTTTTTTATGTATTGGACATATCATATATTCCATACTGTCAAGCAGATGCCACTGTTGTAACTGTATTGGATCAGCTTAGCTCAGGAAGACGCAAGTCCCAGTAGTATTGCTGGAATGTTGTCAGGGCCCATAGCTTTTGCAGTGTCCAGTGTCTCCAGTTATTTCTTGATATCACATGGAGTGAATCAAATTGGCTGAAGACTGATCTGTAATGCTGGGGCTTGTTGGAGGATGCTGAAATGGAACATTCGCTTGGCATTTCTAGCTGAACGTTGCTG
>NW_025203885.1:0-1251 GCF_004010195.1 Chiloscyllium plagiosum
CCTGCCCCTCACAAAGCCATGATGACTGCCTTTAAGCACACTATGCTTTGCCAAATAGTCATAAATCCTATCCCTCAGAATTCTTTCCAAAACTTTGCAGACCACAGATGTAAGACTGTCTGGTCTGTAATTGCCGGGGATTTCCCTATTACCCTTCTTGAAAAGTGGAACAACATTCGCCTCCATCCAATCCTCTGGTACGACTCCTGTAGAGAGTGAGGAGGCAAATATCCTCGCCAGCAGCTTAGCAACCTCCTTTCTCGCTTCCCAGAGCAGCCTAGGATAAATCTGGTCTGGCCCTGGGGACTTATCAATCTTAATATTTTCCAAAGTTCCTAGCACATCAACTTCACCAATCTTGATCTGGTCAAGACTGTATACCAGCTCCTCTAAGTTTTCATTTACAACAAGTTCCCTTTCCTTAGTGAAAACCAAAGCAAAATACTCATTTAGGGCTTCCCCCATCTGCTCAGACTCCACGCACAAGTTCCCTCCGCTATCCCTGATCAGCCCTATCTTCTCCCTGATCATTCTCTTATTCCTCACATATGAGTAAAACACCTTTGGGTCTGCCTTTTTTGTGCCCCCTTCTGACTCTCCTCAGTCCATTTCTGAGCTCCTTTATAGCAAGCCTGTAATCGGCTAAAGCTGTGCTGGATCCTTGCTTCCTCCACCTTACGTAAGTTGCCTTCTTCCTTTTGATGAGAAGCTCCTCTGTTCTCGTCATCCAAGGTTCCTCAATCTTACCCCTTCTTATCTGTCTCAGAGGAACAAATGTGTGCATCACTCGTAACAACTGCTCCTTAAATAGTCTCTACATGTCAGCTGTGCCCTTTCTGTGGAACAATTGCTCCCAGTCTATACTTCCTAACTCTTGTCTGATAGTGTCATAATTTCCTTTTCCCAAATTAAATATCTTCCGTTGGTAACCTCACCTTTTCCTCTCCAAGGCTATGCAAAATGTGAGGCAGTTGTGATCACTTTCACCAAAGTGGTCTCCCATTGCAAGATCTAACACCTGTCCTGGCTCATTGCCGAGCACCAAATCCAAAATGGCCTCTCCCCTTGTTGGTCTTTCTACATACTGAGTAAGGAAACCCTCCTGGATTTGTGAAGGGTAGGTCTTGCCTTACAAGTCTGATTGAATTCTTTGAGGAGGTGACCAAGCATGTGGATGAGGGTAGAGCAGTGGATGTAGTATACATGGATTTTAGTAAGGCATTTGATAAGGTTCCCCATGATAGGCTTATG
>NW_025203885.1:6981-9000 GCF_004010195.1 Chiloscyllium plagiosum
ACGACCTGGATGAGGGCGTAGAAGGGTGGGTTAGTAAATTTGCAGACGACACTAAGGTTGGTGGAGTTGTGGATAGTGACAAAGGATGTTGTAGGTTACAGAGAGACATAGATAAGCTGCAGAGCTGGGCTGAGTGGTAGCAAATGGAGTTTAATGCGGACAAGTGTGAGGTGATTCACTTTGGTCGGAGTAACCGGAATGCAAAGTACTGGGCTAATGGTAAGATTTTTGGTCGTGTAGATAAGCAGAGAGACCTCGGTGTCCAGGTACACAGATCCTTGAAAGTTGCCACCCAGGTTGACAGGGTTGTTAAGAAGGCATACAGTGTTTTAGCTTTTATTAATAGAGGGATCGAGCTCCGGAACTATGAGGTTATGCTACAGCTGTACAAAACTCTGGTGCGGCTGCACTTGGAGTATTGTGTACAGTTCTGGTCACCGCATTATGAGAAGGATGTGGAAGCTTTGGAAAGGGTGCAAAGGAGATTTACTAGGATGTTGCCTGGCATGGAGGGGAGGTCTTACGAAGAAAGGCTGAGGGTCTTGAGGCTGTTTTCTTTAGAGAGAAGAAGGTTGAGAGGTGACTTAATAGAGACATATAAGATAATCAGTGGGTTAGATAGGGTGGACAGGGAGAGCCTTTTTCCAAGTATGGTGACGCTGAGCACGAGGGGGCATAGCTTTAAATTGAGGGGTGATAGATATAGGACAGATGTCAGAGGTAGTATCTTTACTCAGAGAGTAGTAAGGGTATGGAATGCTTTGCCTGCAACAGTAATAGATTCGCCAACTTTAAGTACATTTAAGTTGTCATTGGACAAGCATATGGACGTATATGGAATAGTGTAGGTTAGATGGGCTTCAGATTGGTGTGAAAGGTCAGCGCAACATCGCAGGCTGAAGGGCCTGTACTGGGCTGTAATGTTCTATGTTCTATGATCCCTCTAATCAAATTAGCAGACGCAAAATCAGAGCTGGCAGGTCCATGGTTCCTGAAGCATCACTCTGCAAAAGCACTTTTTCCAAACAAGGAGAGTGAGTGAGTATTTTTCCCCCAGAGACTGAGGAAAAGGGGTTAGATAATAAGGAAATGGCAGATAAATTGGACAGATATTTTGCTTTGGTTTTCACTATGAAAGAAAAAAGTATATTCCAGTAATTGTTGTAAATCAGGAGATGGAAAGGAGAGAGGAACTTGACGAAATTGAAATGATGAGGGAAGTGATACTGGCCAAACTGATGGAATTGTGGGTGATATGTCTCTGGGTCCAGTTAGATTTCATCCGTGGGTCTTAAGATGTTGTTAATGAGAAAGTAAATGAGTTGGTGTGCAATTTTAAAATTGCCTAGATTCAGGATTGATTCCATTGGATGAGAAAGTAACAAATATAATTCTTCAATTCAAGAAGGGAAGGACTCACAAAGCAGGAAACTATAGGCCAGTCAGCTTGATATCTGTGATGAGTTGAAAAGTGTGGCACAGGAAAAGCACAGCAGGTCAGGTAGCATCTGAAGACCCGGAGAGTCAATGTTTCAGGCAGAAACCATTCATCAGGAATGTTGAGGGGGAAGAGGGCTGAGAGATAAATAGGAGGATTGAGGTGGGGCTGGGGGAAGGTAGCTGTGAAGGCGATAGGTGGATGCAGGTAGGGAGTGATGGTGATAAGTTGGAGGGGAGGGTGGAGGGAATAGGTGATAAGGATGATGGGCAGGTGGGACAGGTCAGGAGGGCGGTGCTGAGTTGGAGGGTTGGACCTGGGATGCATTGGGAGGAAGGGAGACAAAGAAATTGGTGAATTCAATATTGATGCCATTTGTTGGAGGGTCCCAAGGTGGAAGATGAGGTGTTCGTCCTCCAGGCGCCGGGTGGCTTGGATTTGGCGGTGGAGAAGGCCCAGGACCCGCATGCCCCTGGCAGAGTGGGGGTGGAGGAGCTGAAGCAGTCAGCCACAGGGCGACGGGGCCACCTGGTGCTTGTGTCCCAGAGATGCTCCCCAAAACGTTCTGCTAGCTGGCGTCC
>NW_025203886.1:0-5489 GCF_004010195.1 Chiloscyllium plagiosum
CTTTGATGCTGGTCACTGATCAGATTCTCGACTGTACAATACAAAAGCTGCGGTAGAAGGAGTTTCTAACAGTCAATTGGTTAAATATCTTCACTATAAACTCTATGTGTGTCACTATACTGAGCTATCCATTCACCTTGCATTATCTTAGTTCCATCCAATATTAGACTCAGGTTTCGCTAGCTCCAGACTTTGACCTTCCTCTCCCTGACTGGTTTTGTTTTATTTTGCTGATCTCAGAATCTGTGTGTTCTTGTGACAAAGGCTTCTGCAGACCACGCTTACTCAGGCATGACCCGAAATGGCTAATCTCAGCACGTAGTCCTTGTGAAGTGACAAGCTGTCATGGTTCATTAGGATGCATTCGGCTCCTTGTTCACTCCAAATAACATCAGGGGGTTCTTTTGCAAAATTTCACCTTTTAGAGTGCACTGACGGGGTCCTTGGCCAGAATGAGGAAGAAATCTCTGCTGGAAGGACCTCTCTTAGATACAGAATGTTGGCTGATGTGAATGGAGATCATTCTGATCAATCAGGATTGGCCGTTGAAACTTATTAGAGTGAAGGTAGACCCACTTTTGACTATCAAGGGAGGGTGAGGTAAGGATAGGTGCTAAAGTGGGTAACCAGGTCAGCCATGACCTTATCAAACAGTAGTGCAAGTTCAATGGGCAAAGTGGCCTATTTCTAACTATAGGTGTTGATTCCATGGTCATTGTTTCAGCTCACACATGGTCATTGTTGAAGCTCACACATGGCCATTGTTTCAGCTCACACATGGTCATTGTTGCAGCTCACACATGGTCATTGTTTCAGCTCACACATGGTCATTGTTTCAGCTCACACATGGCCATTGTTTCAGCTCACACATGGTCATTGTTGCAGCTCACACATGATCATTGTTTCAGCTCACACATGGCCATTGTTTCAGCTCACACATGGCCATTGTTTCAGATCACACACGGCCATTGTTTCAGCTCACACATGGTCATTGTTTCAGCTCTTACATGGTAATTGTTTCAGCTCACACATGGTCATTGTTTCAGCTCTCACATGGTCATTGTTTCAGCTCACACATGGTCATTGTTTCAGCTCTCACGTGGCCATTGTTTCAGCTCACACATGGTCATTGTTTCAGCTCTTACATGGTAATTGTTTCAGCTCACACATGGTCATTGTTTCAGCTCTCACATGGTCATTGTTTCAGCTCACACATGGTCATTGTTTCAGCTCTCACATGGTCATTGTTTCAGCTCACACATGGTCATTGTTTCAGCTCACACATGGTCATTGTTTCAGCTCACACATGGTCATTGTTTCAGCTCACACATGGTCATTGTTTCAGCTCACACATGGTCATTGTTTCAGCTCACACATGGTCATTGTTTCAGCTCACACATGGTCATTGTTTCAGCTCACACATGGTCATTGTTTCAGCTCACACATGGTCATTGTTTCAGCTCACACATGGTCATTGTTTCAGCTCACACATGGTCATTGTTTCAGCTCACACATGGTCATTGTTTCAGCTCACACATGGTCATTGTTTCAGCTCACATATGGTCATTGTTTCAGCTCTCACATGGTCATTGTTTCAGCTCACATATGGTCATTGTTTCAGCTCTCACATGGTCATTGTTTCAGCTCACATATGGTCATTGTTTCAGCTCTCACATGGTCATTGTTTCAGCTCACATATGGTCATTGTTTCAGCTCTCACATGGTCATTGTTTCAGCTCACATATGGTCATTGTTTCAGCTCTCACATGGTCATTGTTTCAGCTCACATATGGTCATTGTTTCAGCTCTCACATGGTCATTGTTTCAGCTCACATATGGTCATTGTTTCAGCTCTCACATGGTCATTGTTTCAGCTCTCACATGGTCATTGTTTCAGCTCTCACATGGTCATTGTTTCAGCTCTCACATGGTCATTGTTTCAGCTCTCACATGGTCATTGTTTCAGCTCTCACATGGTCATTGTTTCAGCTCTCACATGGTCATTGTTTCAGCTCTCACATGGTCATTGTTTCAGCTCTCACATGGTCATTGTTTCAGCTCTCACATGGTCATTGTTTCAGCTCTCACATGGTCATTGTTTCAGCTCTCACATGGTCATTGTTTCAGCTCTCACATGGTCATTGTTTCAGCTCTCACATGGTCATTGTTTCAGCTCACACATGGTCATTGTTTCAGCTCTCACATGGTCATTGTTTCAGCTCACATATGGTCATTGTTTCAGCTCTCACATGGTCATTGTTTCAGCTCACATATGGTCATTGTTTCAGCTCTCACATGGTCATTGTTTCAGCTCACATATGGTCATTGTTTCAGCTCTCACATGGTCATTGTTTCAGCTCACATATGGTCGTCATTGTTTAGCTCTCACACAGTCATTGTTTCAGCTCTCACATGGTCATTGTTTCAGCTCTCACATGGTCATTGTTTCAGCTCTCACACCGTCATTGCTTCAGCTTCCACATGGTCATTGCTTCAGCTCTCACATGGTCATTGTTTCAGCTCACACATGGCCATTGTTTCAGCTCTCACATGGTCATTGTTTCAGCTCATACATGGTCATTGTTTCAGCTCTCACATGGTCATTGTTTCAGCTCTCACATGGTCATTGTTTCAGCTCTCACACCGTCATTGCTTCAGCTTCCACATGGTCATTGATTCAGCTCTCACATGGTCATTGTTTCAGCTCACACATGGCCATTGTTTCAGCTCTCACATGGTCATTGTTTCAGCTCTCACACGGTCATTGTTTCAGCGCTCACATGGTCATTGTTTCAGCTCATACATGGTCATTGTTTCAGCTCACACATGGCCATTGTTTCAGCTCACACATGGCCATTGTTTCAGCTCACACATGGTCATTGTTTCAGCTCTCAGATGGCCATTGTTTCAGCTCACACATGGCCATTGTTTCAGCTCACACATGGTCATTGTTTCAGCTCTCACATGGTCATTGTTTCAGCTCACACATGGTCATTGTTTCAGCTCACACATGGTCATTGTTTCAGCTCACACATGGTCATTGTTTCAGATCTCACATGGTCATTGTTTCAGCTCACACATGGCCATTGTTTCAGCTCACACATGGCCATTGTTTCAGCTCACACATGGTCATTGTTTCAGCTCTCACATGGTCATTGTATCAGCTCTCACATGGTCATTCTTTCAGCACACACATAGTCATTGTTTCAGCTCACACATGGTCCTTTTTACAGCTCACACATGGTCATTGTTTCAGCTCACACACGGTCATTGTTTCAGCTCATACATGGTCATTGTTTCAACTCACACATGGTCATTGGTTCAGCCCTCACATGGTCATTGTTTCAGCTCACACATGGTCATTGTTTCAGCTCACACATGGTCATTGTTTCAGCTCACACATGGTCATTGTTTCAGCTCTCACATGGTCATTGTTTCAGCTCACACATGGTCATTGTTTCAGCTCTCACATGGTCATTCTTTCAGCTCACACATGATCATTGTTTCAGATCACACATGGTCCTTTTTACAGCTCACACATGGTCATTGTTTCAGCTCACACACGGTCATTGTTTCAGCTCATACATGGTCATTGTTTCAACTCACACATGGTCATTGGTTCAGCCCTCACATGGTCATTGTTTCAGCTCACACATGGTCATTGTTTCAGCTCACACATGGTCATTGTTTCTGCCCTCACATGGTCATTGTTTCAGCTCACACATGGTCATTGTTTCAGCTCACACAAGGCCATTGTTCCAGTTCTCACATGGTCATTGTTTCAGCTCACACACGGTCATTGCTTCAGCACACGCAAGGTCAGTGTTTCAGCTCACACACGGTCATTGCTTCAGCACACGCAAGGTCAGTGTTTCAGCTCACACATGGTCATTGTTTCAGCTCTCACATGGTCATTGTTTCAGCTCACTCGTGCTCATCGTTTCAGCACTCACATGGTCATTGTTTCAGCTCTCACACGGTCATTGTTTCAGCTCTCACATGGTCATTGTTTCAGCTCACACATGGTCATTCTTTCAGCTCTCACACGGTCATTGATTCAGCTCTCACACGGTCATTGTTTCAGCTCACACACGGTCATTGCTTCAGCTCTCACATGGTCATTGTTTCAGCTCACACATGGTCATTGTTTCAGCTCACACATTGTCACTGTTTCAGCTCTCACATGGTTATTGTTTCAGCTCACACATGGTCATTGTTTCAGCTCTCACATGGTCATTGTTTCAGCTCACACATTGCCATTGTTTCAGCTCTCACGTGGTCATTGTTTCAGCCCTCACACATGGTCATTGTTTCAGCTCACACATGGTCAGTGTTTCAGCTCACACATTGCCATTGTTTCAGCTCTCACATGGTCATTGTTTCAGCTCATGCATGGTCATTGTTTCAGCTCTCACATGGTCATTGTTTCAGCTCACACATGGTCATTGTTTCAGCTCACACATGGTCAGTGTTTCAGCTCTCACATGGTCATTGTTTCATCTCATACATGGTCATTGTTTCAGCTCTCACACATGGTCATTGTTTCAGCTCTCACATGGTCATTCTTTCAGCTCACACATGGTCATTGTTTCAGCTCACACATGGTCATTGTTTCAGATCTCACATGGTCATTGTTTCAGCTGACACATGGTCATTATTTCAGCTCTCACATGGTCATTGTTTCAACTAATACATGGTCATTGATTCAGATCACACACGGCCATTGTTTCAGCTCACACATGGTCATTGTTTCTGCTCTCACATGGTCATTGTTTCAGCTCACACATAATCATTGTTTCAGCTCTCACATGGTCATTGATTCAGCTCACACATGGTCATTGTTTCAGCTGACACATGGTTATTATTTCAGCTCTCACATGGTCATTGTTTCAACTAATACATGGTCATTGATTCAGATCACACACGGCCATTGTTTCAGCTCACACATGGTCACTGTTTTAGCTCTCACATGGTCATTGTTTCAACTCATACATGGTCATTGTTTCAGATCACACACGGCCATTGTTTCAGCTCACACATGGTCATTGTTTCAGCTCACACATAGTCATTGTTTCAGCTGTCACATGGTCATTGTTTCAGCTCACACATGGTAATTGTTTCAGCTCACACATAGTCATTGTTTCAGCTCTCACATGGTCATTGTTTCAGCTCACACATGGTCATTGATTCAGCTCACAAATGGTCATTGTTTCAGCTCTCACACATGGTCATTGTTTCAGCTCAGACATGGTCATTGTTTCAGCTCTCACATGGTCAATGTTTCAGCTCACAAATGGTCATTGTTTCAGCTCTCACACATGGTCATTGTTTCAGCTCAGACATGGTCATTGTTTCAGCTCTCACATGGTCAATGTTTCAGCTCACACATGGTCACTGTTTTAGCTCTCACATGGTCATTGTTTCAACTCATACATGGTCATTGTTTCAGATCACACACGGCCATTGTTTCAGCTCACACATGGTCATTG
>NW_025203886.1:8018-9000 GCF_004010195.1 Chiloscyllium plagiosum
TTAGAATGGTCTGTGTGCGGTGTCCTCGTTAATAATTTATCCATTGGCCTAATTTAAAGAAATCTGTGGATAAGCAAGGGTTATAAATCTGATTCCATGAAGGGTACATCTCTCTTCGGAAGTAGTGATTGTGGAATTAGTTCATTATTGAAACTTACTGTGCGTAAGTTATGATTTCCTCCTCCCACCCACTCCTGTCTTTGTTACAAACTTCAGGTGAAGCTGATTCCTCCTGCTCCAAATGATGACCTTTCTACTTTGAGTGAACTGACAGATAGAAGCCTTCTGTACGAAATTCAGAAGCGATTCACCAATGATCAAATATATGTAAGTGTACACACATAGACATGTATTCTACATGGATTTGCAGCAGATATAAAAATCTTGCAATTAAAGCATTCATTTCACAAATCTAGGATGTCTAAATTTTTAGGGAAATTTGTTTATTTTTAAAATTCTGGGAATGTTATGACATAAGAAATACGGCAGCCAAGCAAGTTTGCATTAGGACAAGCTCCCAATATGACAATGACATATAATGTCTTTTAATGATGTTGAATAATCTTTTTCCTGCCAGAACACCAGGGATAACTCCCTTACATTGATTGAAATTTTGCTCTGGGATCCTTTATGTGTGCCTGAGGAAACAAACTGGGTCCTACTTCCACCTCTCATCCAAACGTTGGCATTTCCAGAAACTTAGCATTCTCTTAGTTCAGCGCTGGTTTCTGGAATGGATCTTGAAAGTCCATCTCTGACTCAGAAACGTCCAAGCCATTGAGCCACAGCTGACACTCAAAGAAATAAAACAACACAAAGTAAAACATTTTGGGAATTAATTTCAAACTGTTGGCATTCTCCAAGAAAGAACAAAGGAGTCTATTTGTTCACTTCATTTCTTGGCCATTCAGTAACGTTGTCACATGTCCCATTTAAAGGAGGATTAATTATTTATTCGAATGTTGCCAATGTATGTTGATGA
>NW_025203887.1:0-590 GCF_004010195.1 Chiloscyllium plagiosum
GTTTGGAAAATGTTTGAGCAGACTCAAGCATCTCATGGATTGCCACAACAAATCAAATTGATGTGTACTCAGTAAAGAAAATGACATTTACCTCATTTGTGCTTTAGAGCACAGTATTTTTGGGAGTACAGTTTTAGAGCAAACACAGCTTAAGTACAGTACCAAAATATTAAAAGCCTGTACAAAAATTGTATTCGCAGAACAGAAACACAGAAGGTACATTACTTGGATAAGCAAAGCCAATTTTATTACTGCTTTATGCTTTTTGGTAAACCTTAATATCAATGTGTATTCCAGTTCACAAACTTGTGAAGAAAGTGAGGACTGCAGATGCTGGAGATCAGAGCTGAAAATGCGTTGCTGGAAAAGCGCAGCAGGTCAGGCAGCATCCAAGGAGCAGGAGAATCGACGTTTCGGGCATGACTTGTGCTCACACCTCCCCCCTTAATTCCTTCCAAGGCCCCAAGGGATCCTTCCATATCCGCCACAAATTCACCTGCACCTCCACACACATCATTTATTGCATCCACTGCACCCGATGTGGCCTCCTCTATATTGGGGAGACAGGCCGCTTACTTGCGGAATGTTTC
>NW_025203887.1:8210-9000 GCF_004010195.1 Chiloscyllium plagiosum
AATTCTTCTGCCATTTCTTATTCCCCTGTTTCTGTCTTCAAGGGCCCAATTTTAGTGCCAACCATTTTTTTGCCTTGCACATACCTTAAAAAGGTTTTACTATCCTCCTTTATATTATTGGCCAGTTTACCTTCGTTCCTCATTTTTCCTCTGCGTATTTCCTTCTTAGTAATATTCTGTTGCTCTTTAAAAGCTTCCCAGTCCTCAGTTTTCCCACTTATCTTTGCTATGTTATACTTTTTCTCTTTTAACTTTATATGTTTCTTAACTTCCCTCGTCAGTGCTCAGTCCACAGATGTTTACAATTTATATAAATGATTTGGATACAGGGACCAATTGTCATATTCCCAAATTTGCTGATGACATAAAACTGGATGGGAACGTAAGTTATAATGAGAGTTCAAGGAAACTTCACAAGAACGTGGACAGGCTAATTGAATGGGCTTCGGTGGAATATAATGTGAAGAAGAGTTAAGTTACTCACTTTGGTAGAAAAATCAGGATGGCAAAACATTTATTTAATGGTGAGAGGTTGGAAAGTGTGGGTGTCTGAAAGGATCAGGCTGTCCTTGCCCATGTGGCATTAAGAACTAGCGCACTGGTGCAGCAAGCAATTAGAAAGATAAGCAATAAATTGACATTCCTTTCAAAGGGATTTGATCGAGAAGCAAAAATACCTTGTTGCAGTTGTAAAGAGTCTTGGTGACACCTGACCTGGAGCACTGTTTAGTTTTGGCTCCTTTATCTGTGGAAGAGCAAACCTGTCAGAGGGAGTGCAACGAGGTTCACC
>NW_025203888.1:0-6368 GCF_004010195.1 Chiloscyllium plagiosum
CCACAAACATCGTATTGGAGAAGCAGCTAAGGTTATACACTACGCAGCTAAGACGAAGCAGCTAATCCTGCACCAGGATTAGAGTATTGATTTGGACGATCAGCCATGATGGTGTTTATTGGGAGCAGTTTAGAAGGGTTAAATGTCTTCCTCTTGCTGCTATCTTCTATGTTTCTCCGGTTCTCTGTAGTGTGACAGTGTTATTGAAGACTCACGAATGGGATGGGCGTAATAGCATGGTTTGGGGGGGTGGGGGGAGTGACGATGACGTGATTACGGACAAAGGGGATGGAACTCGTGGTAAATTGACAGCGACAGTGATGATAGACATCAGAACTAGCGAATGGAGTAGCAAAGATTGGGTCAGATTGACGATACTTTCAAGACTTCCATTGATAATGGGCATGGAGGCGAAGAGTTGATGGACATGGTGACTGACCAATGGATGAGAAGAAATGGTAGGGTTGGCTGTCGGAGGATATTAGACAATGGGATGTAAGTACAGTTGGGGACCTGGAGCATTCATGGGCTTGCAGACTGGCCAAGGGGACTTGAGTGACAGCATGCTGTGGTAGTTAGATTGACGTTCGACCTTGAAAGTGGCCAAATGGATCCACGTGGGAGTGAAGTTTGTAGGGCTACTGAACAACACCTTCGGGTTGGAGGGCGAATTACAAGATTAATGTTGGACATGAGACTGGACACCATAATCCAAATTTTGTTGCATTGTGTAGAGGAGGGTAATAATTAAGATAGTGACTGGTAATCATGGGTTGGAAGGACATTAGGATGATGAATATGCAGACTGTAATGTGGAGGTGCTGGTGTTGGACTGGGATGGAATTCACAAGACATCAGGTTATAGGCTAACAGATTTATTGGAAATCAAACACTTTCAGAGCGTTAATTCACTTGACGAATTCGCACTGCTCTGAAAGCTTGTGATTTCACATACCCTGTTCAATCATAACCTGGAGGTTGGCCGTTGGACTGGGAAGAAAAAGAGAGACGAGACATGGATAATGGCCAATGCTGTGGGAGTGAAGATCTGGGTGGTGAGAAGAGTGATTCTGCACATTGAAACATAGTCATGGAGTCCAACAGCACGGAGACAGGACATGTGGCCCAATCTAGACCATGCCAAACAAAATCTCCATCCACGTCAAATCCATTTGCCTGGACTTAGCCTATATTCTTCTAATCTTTGCATATCAATTTATATGCCCAAATGCCTCTTTAATATTGTCAATGTACCCGCATCGAAACTTCCACTGGCAGCTTATTCAATATGCGTACCACGCTCTGTGTGAAAAATTGCCCTTCACTTTGCCTTTTATTCTTTTTTTGTGTAACCGTAAACCCATGCCCTCCAATCCTTGATTCCCCAACTCGTAATAATACCGAGCGCATTCACCCTATCTATGTCTTAATGATCTTTTTGTCTTATTTCTGTAACTACCCCCACAGTCTTCTGAGCTCTAAAAAAAAAGTAGCTTGTTCAACCTCTTCCTATAACTCAGACCATTGAGTCCTGGCAACATTTTTGTAAATTTCTTACGCACTCATTCTAGTTGAATAACATCCTTCCTGTAGCAATGTGACCAACACTGTACACAATATTCTGGATTAGTGGTGCTGGAAGAGCACAGCAGTTCAGATAGCATCCAAGGAGCTTCGAAATCGACGTTTCGGGCAAAAGCCCTTCATCAGGAAAAAAGGCAGTGAGCCTGAAACGTGGGGAGATAAGCTAGAGGAGGGTGGGGGTGGGGAGAAAGTAGCATAGAGTACCTGGGAGTTGCAGTGGGAGAAGGACTCCCTGAGAGTCTTGTAGAGAGAGGAGGAAAACTTCTTCAAGGCAGGCATCCTTGCAAAAGGATTCGCAGTAGGGTTAAAATCAACTGGGTAAAAACAATGACTGCAGATGCTGGAAACCAGATTCTGGATTAGTGGTGCTGGAAGAGCACAGCAGTTCAGGCAGCATCCAAGGGGTTTTCCTCTTCTCTCTACAAGAATCTCAGGGAGTCCCTCAGTTGTTGCCTGCAAACTTTATAACCATGTCTCCTGTATTCTCATCCAATTCAGTTACATAAATGACAAACAAAAGTGGACCCATTACTGATCCATGTGGAACACTACTGGTCACAAGGCTCCAGTCTGAAATACGCCCTCCACTACCACCCAACTGGTGAACGTCTATTTTGGGTGGTTCTTTGTGGGCGAATCCTTAACGAACACATGGACTTTTTATTTCAAGGCATTTGATTAATGTTCAGAATAATTAGGTTCCTGTGAAAATAAAGGATAGCGAAAGCAAGGTTCAGAAGGCTTAGATGACACTAAAATTTGTGAGCTTAGTCAAAACGTAAAATCACACATTAGGAAACTCAAGACAGACAGAGCTCTTGAAGCATATGAAGATAGAGAAAGAAAATACAAATATCTCAAACAAGGAGCTAGGATGGCTAAAATGGGCCATGAAATATATTTGGCAAAGGAAACCTCTTTGAGAAGTTTAATGGTAGACAAATCCTAAGAACCTGAAGGGATCCAGTGCTGATGGAGGTGAGGGAGGTAATCTTGATTGAAATCTTTCTATCCTTTCCAATCATAAGAGAGGTTCTGGAGGACTGGGGAATAGCCAACGACATTCATAGAACATATAACATAGAACATAGAGCACAGTACAGGCCCTTCAGCCCTTGTGTTGCGCTGACTTGTGAAATTAATCTGATGCTCATTTGACCTATAGCTTTCCGTTATTATCCATATGTATGTTCAATGCCCATTTAAGTGCCCTTAATGTCGGCGAGTCTATTACAGTTGCAGTCAGGCCGTTCCACACCCCTACTACTCCTGATATCTTTCCTAAATCTATCACCCATACATTTAAAGCTATGATCCTTCGTGTTAGCTTTTACCATCCAAGGAAAATGGTTCTCACTGCCCACACTATCTAACCCTCTCAATATCTTATATGTCCCGAATAAGTCACCTCTCAACCTTCTTCTCTCCAATGAAAACAGCCTCAGTTCCCTCATCGCTTCCTTGTCAACCTTCCTTCCATACGAGGCAACATCATAATAAATCTCCTCTCAACCCTTTCCAAGCCTTACCCATTCATCCCATAATAAAGTGACCATGACTGTACATAGTGCTCCACGTGAGGCCTTACCAGTGTGTTGTACAGCTGAAGCATGACCTCGTGGCTGCGAAACTCAATCCCCCTCCCAATAAACGTCAACACATCATATGCGTTCTTAACAATCCTATCAAGCTGCGTGGCAACTTTCAGGGAATTATGCACCTGGAAACCATGTTCATCGACACGGCCAAGAATTAGCCAAGTACTCGGCATTCCTGTTATTTCTTCCGAAGTGAACTACCTCACACTTTTCCGCATTAAACTCCATTTCCCACTTCTTAGCCAGCTCTGCATCTTATCTATGTCCCTCTGTAACATCTGTAGGCACTATCCACAACTGTGCCTCCCTTAGTGCCATCCACAAATTTACTAACCCAGCCTTCTGCTCTCACATCTAGATCATTTATAAAAATGACAAAAAGCAATAGCCTTAAAACAGATCCTTGCGGCACACCTCTGGTAACACACCAATGGCTCCAGGGTGCACATTTCCCAACAATCACCACCCCGTCTTCTTTCAGCTAGCCAATCTTTGATCCAATTGGCTAAATCACCTCCAACGCCAATCTCCGCATTTTGTGCAATAGCCTACATTGTGGAACATTATCAAATATTATACTGAACTCCATATACACTACATCAACCGCTTGACCTTCATCCTCCTGCTTTAACACCTTTCTCGAAGAACTCAATGAGGTCTGTTAGGCATGACCTACCCTTGACAAAACCATGATGACTATTCCTAATCAAATTATTCCTTTCCAGGATATTAAAGATCCTACCTCTTGCAACCTTTTCGAACACATTACCACAACCGAAATAAAGCCTATAATTACCAGGGTTGTTCGGACTCCCCTTCTTAAACAAGGGGAATTTGCTATTCTCCAGTCTTCTGGCACTACTCCTGTCAACAATGATGTCATAAAGATCAGTACCAAAGGCTCTACAATCTCTTCACTGGCTTTCCAGATAATCCGAGAATGATTTCCATCCGGTCCAGGGATGTTATCTATTTTCAGATCTTCCAAAATTGCTGAAACCTCCTCTTTGTCAACCGCAATCCCATCTAATGTAGTAGACTCTATCTCCATATTCTCAATAACATTGGCCTTTTCCAATGTGAATGCTGACGAAAAGTATTCACTAAGCAGTTCTCATTTGTCCTCAGATTCCACACGCAACTTTCCACTACTATCGTTGATTGACCCTAGTCCTACTCTAGTCGCTTTGTTATTCCTGATATACCTACAGAGGGCCTTAGGGATTTCCTTGATCCTATCCGCCAACAACTTCTCATGTCACCTCTTGGCTCTCTCTTGAGATCTTCTCTGGTGAACTTATAACTTTCAAGACTCCTAACTGAGCCTTCACGCGTCATCCACACATAAACCTTTAACTTTCTCTTGACAAGAGCTTCAACTTTTTTACTAAACCTTGGCTCCCTCTCTCGATAACTA
This sequence comes from Chiloscyllium plagiosum, assembly GCF_004010195.1. NCBI lineage: Eukaryota > Metazoa > Chordata > Chondrichthyes > Orectolobiformes > Hemiscylliidae > Chiloscyllium > Chiloscyllium plagiosum. The sequence continues at coordinate 4,600 of NW_025203888.1, forward strand.
CCTCCCTGCCTGAACGGTTTATTCTTATTAAGTACCCGCAATAGCTGTTCCTTGAATAAGCTCCACATTTTAAGTGTGTCAATCCTCTGCGGTTTCCTTCCCTAAATATGCATCCTAAATCTTGCCTAACTGCATCATAATTGCCTATCCCACAGTTATACACATTTCTCTGCCGTTTACACCTATCCCTGCACATTCCTATCATAACTATAACTTAATTGTGTTTAGTGTCGACATAGTTCTCACCTAGGTCCAAATCTAACACCTGGCTATATTCATTCCCCAGTGCCAAACCTAATATGGCATCGCTTCTTGTTGGCCTGTCTATGTACTGTGTCAGAAAGCCCTCCTGCACACATTGAACAAAAACTATTCCCAGTCAATATTTGGGATGATAAGAATTACTTTGTTGAAGAAGGCGAAGAGAGATAATCTAGGGAATTAGAGGTGGAGCGTTGTTGGGGTTTTATCTGCCTCGCCTCAGTGGTAGGGAAACTGTTGAAGATGGTTCTCAGGAATAGGAATAACTCATATTTGTAAAACCATGGACGTAATAGTGATAGGCAACATAATCTTGTATGGAGAAGTTCGTGTCTCACAAGCTTGAGGTTTTTTTTTAAAGAAGGGAACAAATGTGGCTGACAAGGGCAGGGTGATAGACGTTATCATGGTGGATTTTAGTTAGACATTTGAAAGACTGATTCAAATCATGAAATCACATTGGATCAGCCATAAGCTGGTAAGATGGATATAGAACTGGCTTGGCCAAAGAAGGTAGATAGCGTAGCAAGGCGTTTGGTCAAACTGGAGATCTGTAACCAGTGGTGCTCCAGAGGGATGAGTGCAGGGACGCATGATGCGTTGTAATATATTGTTATGGACAAGGCCAGAACCCTCAAAACATTTTCAGAAAGCAGACCATACCCTAATTTTGATATTTGATTTAAGGAAGTGTACACCGGATTTTCCAGGAGAGAATCAGCTCGTCAAACTACTTAGTTTTAAACAAAACTGAATTTATTTGCAAGATTAATGAATGAAACACAAAGAACAGAAAATAGAATGCCGATAAACTGATCCTATCCGAAAACCCAACAGACTATCCCAACTAATGATCCTGTTCCAAAAATACTTGCAACAATCTGTATAAGCACTCGTTGGCACAAAAGGTAAAACGACTCCTGGCGGACTTGAAGTTTGAGAGAGAGAGAGAGAGAGAGGGCCCAGTAGCTGCATTATAACCAAACCAGCAAATAGCTGAACTGATAACTGTGCACTCCATTTTCATTATACATGTCTTTGTTTAAACCTGAAAGCCTTCTGCCTGAGGCAGTACCTAACAGAGTAAACAAATTGGCCCTAAAATCCACCCAAACTCGGACATTTTAGAACCTGTGCCGTTTACAAACTCTCTGAAGAAAACCTAGGACGTTAAAACTTTTTTGGAGGAACATTTTCGTCACGGTATTAAGAAATGTTTCAGAAGACCATGTAGATTAATACATTTGTGGATGGCACAAAGCTGTGGGAGACATGGGGGCAAAATGGCGAACGGAGTTTTTTCTGGACAAATGTAGCGTAATTAATTTTCGTATGTCTACTTCACGAGGGAAGCATCCAGTAAATGGTTGAAGTATCAGCATACAGAGGGAAGCCAGCACACACGTCTGTATTTCCCTCAAAGTGGCGACACACATGGATGAGGTACACAACAACTCATAAGATATACTTTCCTTCATCAGTCCGACAACAGAGTATAAATATTGGCA
>NW_025203888.1:7394-8168 GCF_004010195.1 Chiloscyllium plagiosum
TCCACCTTACCATTCCTTGCCTGTCTCAGTGGAACAAAGTTATCCAACGCTCACAAGTGCTCCTTAAATAGTCTCACATTTCTGTCATGCATTTCCCATCGAACAACTGTTCCCAATTTATACTCCACAGTTCTGTATGTCTAATAGCAATATAATTACCCTTCCCCAATTAAATACCTTCCTATACTGTCTGCTCTGATCCCTCTCCATGGCTATGGTAAAGGTGAGGCAGTTGTGGTCACTGTCACCGAAATGCTCTCCCATTGAGAGATCTGACACCTGGCCTGGCTCGTTACCAAGCTCCAAATCCAATATGGCCTCCCCCTATCCTGAAGACTTCACTAGGCTGATGGGAAAGATGGCCTAGTGGTATTATCATTGCACTGTTAATCCCAACACCCAGGTAATGTTCAGGGGACCTGGATTCGTATCCCACTATGGCAAATGGTGGAATCTGATGGGTTAGGGTTTAGAAACCTGGAGGTCTTGTTACAACTGCACAGAATGCTGGGGAGGCCACACCTGGAACATTGTGCTCATTTTGGCTCTATTCCTGTCGACAATGACGACATAAAGGTCAAAGCCAAAGGCTCTGCAATCTCCTCCCTGGCTTCCCAGAGAATCCCAGGATAAATCTAATCTAAGCCCAGGGGACTTACCTATTTTCACACTTTCCCGAATTGCTAACACCTCCTCCTTGTGAACCTCAATCCCCCCTAGTCTAGTAGCCTGTATCTCAGTATTCTCCTCGACAACATTGTCTTTTTCTAGAGT
>NW_025203888.1:8217-9000 GCF_004010195.1 Chiloscyllium plagiosum
CTAGTCTAGTAGCCTGTATCTCAGTATTCTCCTCGACCACATTGTCATTTTCTAGAGTGAATACTGATGAACAATATTCATTTAGTGCTCTCTTATCTCCTCAGACTCCAAGCACAACTTCCCACTACTGTCCTTTGATTGGCCCTAATCTTTCTCTCGTCATTCTTTTATTCCTGATATCCCTATAGAAAGCTTTAAGGCTTTCCTTGATCCTATCTGCCAACAACTTCTCATGTCCCCTCCTGGCTCTTAGCTCTCTCTTTAGGTCTTTCCTGTCTCCCTTGTAACTCTCAAGCGCCCTAATTGAGCCTTCACATCTCATCCTAACATAAGCCTTCTTCTTCCCCTTGACAAGACATTCAACTTGTTTAGTAAACCACGGCTCCCTCGCTTGTCCACTTCCTCCCTGCCTGGCCAGTACATATTTATCAAGGACCCGCAGTAGCTGTTCCTTTAACAAGCTCCACATTTCAAGTGTGCCCATCCCCTGCAGTTTCCTTCCTCATCCAATGCATCATAAATCTTGCCAAATTGCATCATAAGTGCCTTTCCCCCAGCTATAACCTTTGCCCTGCGGTATATACCTATCCCTTTCCATTGCTAAAGTAAACATTGCCAAATTGTGGTCACTATCACCAAAGTGCTCACCTACCTCCAAATCTAACACCTGGCCGGGTCCATTACCCAGGACCAAATCCATCGTGGCCTCACCCCTTGTTGGTCTGTCTCCATACTGTGTCAGGAAACCCTCCTGCACACATTGGACAAAAGCTTACCCATCTA
>NW_025203889.1:0-5707 GCF_004010195.1 Chiloscyllium plagiosum
TACATATACTGCTCACATTTTCTCACATGGATTGTGGGGTATATTGGAGAGCTGTTCATGGTCATACAGAGAGTAGAGAGAGTGAGAGGGCAATTCAAATGAAATGAATATTTCAATGTGGCAAGTAGGAAAACACAGAGTTGCTGGCTGATTGGCCTTGTGGGAAGCCTGCAGATAGAAACACAGCAAGGGCCAGAGAGGAATTCCCAGCTGCTAAATGTCATTGCTAAGTAAATATCATGTCACCACACAAGATAATCAATTTGGTCGTGTCTCAGTTTACTAACCTTGGAATAGTTATAAAGTAGTCCACAAGGAAATGGAATACTCTGTGATCATGAAACCAAGTCAACGCTGTTGGTTTTAGAAGATAGAACCTAGAACAATACAGCCCAGGACCAGGCCCTCGTGTGCTGACCATGATTCCATTCTCCATAAAAACAATGACTGCAGATGCTGGAAACCATTCTAAAATAATCCTAAGTGCATATCCCTTTATTCCCTGCCTGTCCCAGAGATTCCTATAGATCTATAAGGCCCTATCAAAGAAGAGTTTGCTTTATAAAGTCAGAAAGTTTCTATCATATAGCATTCCAGATATTATTGTTAGAACATAGAACATAGAACATAGAAGAATACAGCGCAGTACAGGCCCTTTGGCCCTCGATGTTGCGCCGATCCAAGCCCACCTAACCTATACTAACCCACTATCCTCCATATACCTATCCAATGCCCGCTTAAATGCCCATAAAGAGGGAGAGTCCACCACTGCTGCTGGCAGGGCATTCCATGAACTTACGACTCGCTGAGTGAAGAACCTACCCCTAACTTCAGTCCTATATCTACCCCCCCTTAATTTAAAGCTATGCCCCCTTGTAACACCCGACTCCATATGCGGGAAAAGGTTCACACTGTCAACCCTATCTAACCCCCTAATCATCTTATACACCTCAATCAAGTCACCCCTAAACCTTCTTTTCTCTAATGAAAACAGCCCCAAGTGTCTCAGTCTTTCCTCATACGATCTTCCTTCCATACCAGGCAACATCCTGGTAAACCCCCTCTGCACCCGTTCCAGTGCCTCCAAATCCTTCCTATAGTATGGCGACCAAAACTGCACACAATATTCCAGATGCGGCCGCACCAGAGTCTTATACAACTGCAACATGACCTCAGGACTCAGGAACTCAATTCCTCTACCAATAAAAGCCAGTACGCCATATGCCTTCCTCACCATTTAGATACTTAAAGCACATGGACTTGAGGGTAGTGTACTAACGTGGATAGAGAACTGGCTGGCAGATAGGGAAGCAAGGGGTAGGAATAAATGAGCATTTTCTGAGAGGCCCAGTGGGGCACTGCAGGGATCCGGGTTTGGACCTTAGCTATTATGGGTGGCATGGTGGCACAGTAGTTAGCACTGCTGCCTCACTGTGCCAGAGAACTGGGTTCAATTCCCCCTTCGGGCAATTGTCTGTGTGGAGTTTGCACATTCTCCCTGTGTCTGTGTGGGTTTCTTCCGGATGCTCTGGTTTCCTCCCACAGTCCAAAGATGTGCAGGTTAGGTGAATTGGCCATGCTAAATTGCCCGTAGTGTTAGGTGAAGGGGTAAATGTAGGGGTCTGGGTGGGTTGCTCTTCAGAGGGTCGGTGTGGACTTGTTGGGCCGAAGGGCCTGTTTCCACACTGTAAGTAAGTAAGTAATCTATTCACAATATATCTTAATGATTTAGTTTAATACCTTCAAGTTTGCAGACAAGGCAATGTTGATTGGAAAGCTGAACTGTGAGAGCATGCAAAGATCCTCCGTGTAATTTGGACAACTGGGCATATGCATGGCAGATGAAGAATAATGTGGCTGAATATGAGGGTAAACATTTTGACAGCAAAAACAGGAAGGCAAATTATTATCTGAATGGCATTAAATTAACAGGGGGAATATGTAACCAGACCTGGGTGTCCTTATACACCAGTCACTAAAGATAAGCATGTAGATGGAACAGACAGTCAAGAAGGCAAATGGCCAATTGACCTTCATCGTGAGAGGATTTGAGTATAGGATCAGGGATAGCTTGCTGCAAATGTACAGGACCTTGCTTAGACTATGTCTGGAACATTGTGTTCAGTTTGTGTCTGCTTATTTCAGAAAGGATGTTCTTCCTAATCACGGAATGCTGCAAAGGTTTGCCAGACTGATTCCTGAGAAGGCAGGACTGACATATGGGGGGATGTTGAATAAGTTGGGGTTATATTCACTGGAGTTCAGAAGAATGATTCTAACAGGACTCTACAGGGTAGATGCAGGACGGATGATCAGAACCAAGTGTGCCGAACCAGGAGGCACAACCTAAGGATATGAGGTAAATCATTTAGCATTGAGATTAGGAGAAATCTCTTCACCCAGAGAATAGTGATCTTGGGCAATTCCCTACCTCAGAAAGCAATTGAAGCCAATATATTGTATCATTACAAGACAGAGTTGTACATGGCACTTGGACTATGCTTTACAATCCTGTTCCACAAACACCTGATGAAGAGGCAGTGCCTCAAAAGCTACTGCTTCCAAATAAACCTGTTGGACTATAACTTGGTGTTATGTGCTTTTTAACTATCTGGATCAAATGATAGTTGGGAAAAACAAGAACAAACTATTGAGTAAAAGATCACAGAGTCATAGAGATGTACAGCATGGAAACAGACAATTTGGTCCAATTCATCATTGCCTATGAGGTATTCTAAATTAATCTAAATTACTCCCATTTGCCAGCACTTGCCCCATATCCCATTGAACCCTTCCCATTCGTATATCCATTCAGATGTCTCTTAAATATTGTAATTGTACCAGCTTCCACCAACTCCTCTGGCAGCTCATTCCTTCCATGTATGACCCTCTGCATGAAAAAGTTGTCCCTTAGGTTCCTTTTAAATCTTGCCTCTCTCACCTTATACCTATGACCTTTAGTTTTGGACTCCCCTACCCTGGAGAAATACCTTGATTATTCACTCTATCCATGCCCCTCATGATTTTATAAACTTGAAAAAGGTCACCCCTCAGTCTTTCACCCTTCGGGGTAAATAACCTCAGGCTATTCAGCCTCTCCCTATAGTTCAAACTCTCCAACCCTGGCAACATCCTTGTAAGTCTCTTCTCAACCCTTTCAAGTTTCACAACATCTTTTCCTCCAGCAGGGAATTGAGAATTATTCCAAAAGTGCCCTAACCAATGTACTGCACAGCTGATATATGACCTCCTATACTTGATGCACTGACCAATAACAGGAAGCATATCAAATGCCTTCTTCACTAACCTATTTCCCTGCTGATAAAGTATTGGGAATCAATGGTTAAAAACTTCCATTTTGTAGGTCTCCATTTTGCAATAATAATTTGCCTTACAAGTTTAAAATGGCAGCTGCAGTACCTGTGAGAACATGAATTAAAGAATTCAGGCACCTCAGCATAACCTTGGAAATGTTGCTTCCCAGACAGATGTCGTCATTTTAATAAATAGAATATTGATAGCTGCTTAGCTTTATTTACTTTTACTTATGAGAATAGCGCCAGATGTAGTAACATGTAAATCAACTGCTTTGATTATTTACTTTTGAATTATGAAAAATCCAGGAGAGGTAGTAAACGTGTGGGAATGTGAAACTTGCAAATTAATTACGCACATGTGGGCGATAAAAAATATACTGCCTTTACGCTAGAGATCAGAGATCTGTTAAGTTTCATCCAGAGATAGCCTGAATGTTGCTCTGGTCTGTGCAGTATTGATCTCTCGCCAGTTTAACTGAACTAAAGTGTGTATTGAAATTGAGACTTCTATGTGGTCTGAGACTTTTTGAGTCATAATTTTTGGTGCCGTGACTCGGATCCCAACATAGGCAACCTTTCTCTCGGCTGAATAAGTGACTGAGAGTTTGAATTGAGCATATTAGAATGGTAGGGCACTCTGAGGTATTTTACTCCTTGCATTCAGACAGACGATCTGCTACTCGCCTAGTGAGATTGGTACCTTGAAGCGATCAAACGAACCACCCGGACCAGGATTATAAAGTAAGAAGGGGATTTTTTTGACAAGGTTGCTCTAGGTTGCTGCGGGGTGACATTGGCTATTCTGTATCGTTCCTGAGATAGAGAGTCAGGACTGGGGACTCCGGTCAGGGAAATAGTCGCCACTATTGGACGGATTTGGTTTAGTAAGCTGCCTCCCTCGGATATGGCCAGTTGAAATTATGAGATTATGGAGAAAGGAGGGCAGGCTTGGTAAATTTCTCACTCTATAGTATTGATATAGCCAGTTGAAATTTGTTTAGAGTAGAATACGTAGTCATAAGGTACAATGGGACAGTCCCTCTATGTAGTTGGAAAGAGGGCTCCCTTTCAGACTATGTGTGAGAGAATACCTGATGAGGAAAATGATTTATAGAGGTTAGAGGCGCCTCAGAAAAATTGGACATTTTGGTAAATTCTTTGTGTGAATAGGGCAACTTGGTAAATTTTAATATGCAAATTAAAAAATGTCTAGTTTGAATGATTGCACAATTCTGAAAGTGTGTGTGTATGAGAGACAGCTGTCAAAAGAATGGGGAACAACATCTCTCATGAGGCATACCCTCAGAAGGGAACACCTTTAACGTATTTGTATGTCCATTATGGGCCTGATTCCAAAACAAAAACTTTGTCAATGAATAGGTGAAATGGACATAGAACTGAGAAGCCGTTTCTACCTGATGGCACATTTAAGTGTGATTGCATTAAGCAATTGGCAGAAATTTTGAGAAAATTGAAAAAGCAAAGGATACAGAGAGAGAGAAATATCAGCTTTTGGTGTTGCGTTCACTGAAATAAGTGGTAACTCTTTGTAGTCTGTTTTGAATGTACTAGTGTTCATTGGTGGTTACATGTAATCTTGTGTAATATTTGTCCTTTTTGAGCCCTGGAACTTGAGATCCGGGAATGTTTTGATTTAAGTCTACATTTTGGAAATCTGTGGTAATTTGAAAATGTAGTCTGTGCCTGTATCAATGTGGATCATACATGGTTAATTTAACGTCCTTTTGAGGAACTATCAATATTAGTGTAGAGCAAAATCTGCTACGAAATGTTAATTTTAAAAAATGGGTTTTAAAGATTGGTAAAAATTATCATGTGAAATTGGAATTTTTCATGTTGGAATTTTATTTTCTGGCTAGAGTGAATTTGCAAATATTGTTTAATGGGTGAGCTCATCTAGAATTTTCTCATTGTGCAAATGTTTCAAATTAATTTTGAATTCTATAACATATTTTGAAGGAATGTGTGTCATTTAATAGCTGAGTGGAATTTGAGTTACTTTAATGCAGACTAAATGTTGGTTAGTGTGCACATAATACAACAATCCTGATACAATTTTCTATATACAACCCGAAGCAGATTTGAATCATTTTGTGACATTAAAATCTGTTTGTTCTTATTAATTAACAGTGAAATGTCTCAGCCACTTCAAAAGTTTCCATCTCTCAGTTAGAGAATATGGTGATATTAGTCAATATATTTTAAATCATTTGTATTCCCGCCTCAGGCAACTGTCTGTGTGGCGTTTGCACATTCTCCCCGTGTCTGCATGGGTTTCCACCGGATGCTCCGGTTTCTTCCCACAGTCCAAAGAAGTGCATGTTAGGTGAATTTGCCATGCTAAATTGCCCGTAGTGTTAGGGGCAGGG
>NW_025203889.1:6641-9000 GCF_004010195.1 Chiloscyllium plagiosum
GGCTATAACCTGGTGTTGTGTGATGTTTAGATGTGTCCACCCAAGCCTAATACAGGCACCTTCTTATTTTTAAGGCTTTTTTTTGGTACTGGTTGAGGAATATTTTTTTTTCTCTGTTGCTCTGAACAGAGAAGATTTATCCTCACACTATGATTCCTTGTTCGAGACACTCCTGCCAAGGAAAATATCCTCCCTGCATATAATCTGTCTAGCCCTGTTAGAATTTTAGATATTTCAATCAGAGCCACTCTCATTGTTCTAAACTCTAGCGAATACAGGCGCAGTCGAACCAATCCCTCCTCATCAGACAATCCTGCCATCTCTGGTACCAGCTTAGTGACCTCCACCACACTCCTTCTGTGGCAAGCATATCCTTTCTTGGGTAGGAAGTCCAAAACTGCTTGCAGTACTTCAGGTGTCACAACAAGACCCGTGTAACTTCACTGAGATATCCTGATTTCTGAACTCAAATCCTTTGAAAGCAAAGCCAATATGCTATTTGTTTTCCTAATTGCTTGCTGCACCTGCCTGCTACTTTCATTGACTGATTTGATTTCGTTTCATTTATTGTAATCACATGACCTAAGTTCAGTGAAAAGCTTTGCTTTGCGAGCAATGCAGGCAGATCATAGGAAACAAGGACATAGAAATCAAAGGATGCTTAGACAGAGTGAGGCATAAAGATAACACCGCACAGGATGTGCGTAGAGCAAGATCAACATTACTTGATATTAGTGAGGTTCATGTAAGCAATCTAACAATGGCAGGGAAGAAGCTGTACTTGAAACTGTTGGTGTGTGTATTCAAGCTTCTCTAGCTTCTGCCTGACAAAAGAGGTTATAGGAGAGCATTACTGGGGTAGGAAGATCTTTGATGATGATAGCAGCTATTCCGCGGCAACGAGAAGTGTAAATGAAGTCTGTAGATGGGAGGTTGGCTTCTACAATGATCTGGGCTGTGCACACAACATTCTGTAGTTTCTTATGGTCCTGGGCAAAGCGGTTGCCATACCAGGCTGTTATGCACCTGGAAAGTATACTTTCTATGGTGCATCTGTTAAGTTCGTGAGAGTCCTTGTGGATATGCTACATTTCCTAAGCTGCCTAAGGACGAAGAGGCATTGTTGTGCCTTCTTGACCATGTGTCGACGTGCGAGGTTCAAGACAGGTTGCCAGTTATTGTCACTCCTAGAAATTTGATGCTGTCGACCCTCTCTAATTCAGCTCTGATGTACATAGGGACATGTCCACATCCTTTCTTCCTGAAGTCAATGATCAGTTCTTTTATTTTGCTGGACTTTGAGAGAGAGGTTGCACCACAATACTGTCTCCTTTCTGTATTCTGACTCGTTATTGTTTGCTACCCATCCTACCATGGTGATGATGTCAGCAAACTTATAGATGGCGTTCGTTTGGAATTTGGCTACACAGTCATGGGTGCACAGGGTGAACAGTGTGGGGGCTGAGGAAGCATCCTTGGGGAGCTCCAATGTTGAGGATTATCATGGTTGAGGTGCAGTCATCTGTCTTCACTGATTGCGGTCTGTGAGTCAGGAAACTGAGGACCCAGGTGCAGAAAGTGGAGCTAAGTCCTAGGTCTTGGAGTTTTGAGATTTGTCTGGAGGGGATTATGATATTGAAGGTGGAGCTGTAGTCAATGAGTAAGAATCTGACGTAGGGGTCCTTATTATCCAGATGTCTCAGGGGTGAGTGTCAGCCTAGGGAAATGGTGTTTGGTGTGGACCTGTTTTGTCGGTAGGCAAATTGTAGGGGATGGAAGCAGGCTAGGGTGCAAGAGTTGATGTAGGCCATGACCAGTTTCTCGAAGCACTTCATGATTGAGTTCAGAGCCACTGGGCATTACAAGGACCCCCAGCTTTCTTTGCTCATCTAGACTTCCTAAGTAATACTTCCTAAGTAATACTTTTACTTTCTGTTTTACTGTTTTTTTTTAATGCACTTTTAATTATCTTGAGGCTTCCTTGCATCTTCCTCTCAATTCCCAATCCTGCTCAATTTAACTAGACCCCAATCACTGATTCTTGCAGAATACCGCTAGTCACTGCCTACCACTCAGTAAAAGAAATATTTATTCCAACTCTGTTTTCTATTTGTCAACCAATTTTTGTTCCATGCCAATATAATGCCTCCTTATCTCATGTACTTTTAACTTTGTCCACGAACCTTTTATGAAGGACATTCTGAAAATCCAAATAATACCGAATCTACTGGTTTTCTGTTATCTATTCAACTGGTTATATCCTTGAAATATTCCAGTAGATTTTATTAAGAATGATTTCCCTTTCATATGCCATATAACAGCAGTAATCACAACAAATCAACCTTTTGGTGAAACAATG
>NW_025203890.1:0-4462 GCF_004010195.1 Chiloscyllium plagiosum
ACTGGAATCTAATCAAGGGGTTCAGATGGTTTATATACAGAATAATGGATACCTGGGGGTGAGTTACAGACTGGAATCAAATCAAGGGGTTCAGATGGTTTATGTACAGAATAATGGATACCTGGGGGTGAGTTACAGACTGGAATCTAATCAAGGGGTTCAGATGGTTTATAAACAGAATAATGGATACAATGGATACCCGGGGGTGAGTTACAGACTGGAATCTAATCGAGGGGTTCAGATGGTTTATGTACAGAAAAATGGATACCCGGGGGTGAGTTACAGACTGGAATCTAATCGAGGGGTTCAGATGGTTTATGTACAGAATAATGGATACCTGGGGGTGAGTTACAGACTGGAATCTAATCAAGGGGTTCAGATGCTTTATTTATAGAATAATGGATACCTGGGGGTAAGTTTTAGACTGGAATCTAATCGAGAGGTTCAGATGGTTTACAGACAGAATGATGGATACCTGGGAGTGAGTTACAGACTGGAATCTAATTGAGGGATTCAGATGGTTTATTAACAGAATAATGGATTCCTAGGAGTGAGTGACCGATTGGAATCTAATCGAGGGGTTCAGATGGTTTATATATTGAATAATGGATACCTGGGAATGAGTGACAGCTTGAATCTAATCGAGGGGTTCAGATGGTTTATATATAGAATAATGGAGACCTGGGTGTGAGTTGTAGACTTGAATCTAATCGAGGGGTTCAGATGGATTATATATAGAATAATGGATACCAGGGAGTGAGTTACAGACTGGAATCTAATCGAGGGGCTCAGATGGTTTATATACAGAATAATGGGTACTTGGGAGTGAGTTACAGACTGGAATCTAATTGAGAGGTTCAGATGGTTTATATACAGAATAATGGATACCTGGGGGTGAGTTATAGACTGGAATCTAATCGAGGGGTTCAGATGGTTTATATACAAAATCATGGATACCTGGGGGTGAGTTACAGACTGGAATCTAATCGAGGGGTTCAGATGGTTTATGTACAGAATAATGGATACCTGGGAGTGAGTTACAGACTGGAATCTATTCGAGGGGTTTATCAGGTTTATATACAAAATCATGGATACCTGGGGGTGAGTTACAGACTGGAATCTAATCGAGGGGTTCAGATGGTTTATGTGCAGAATAATGGGTACCTGGGGGTGAGTTATGACTGGAATCTAATCGAGGGGTTCAGATGGTTTATATACAAAATCATGGATACCTGGGGGTGAGTTACAGACTGGAATCTAATCGAGGGGTTCAGATGGTTTATGTGCAGAATAATGGGTACCTGGGGGTGAGTTACAGACTGGAATCTAATCGAGGGGTTCAGATGGTTTATATACAGAATAATGGATACCTGGGGGTGAGTTACAGACTGGAATCTAATCAAGGGGTTCAGATGCTTTATTTATAGAATAATGGATATCTGGGGGTAAGTTTTAGACTTGAATCTAATTGAGACGTTCAGATGGTTTATATACAGAATAATGCATACCTGGGAGTGAGTTACAGACTGGAATCTAATCGAGGGGTTCAGATGGTTTATATACAGAATAATGGATCCCTGGGAGTGAGTTACAGACTGGAATCTAATCGAGGGGTTCAGATGGTTTATATACAGAATAATGGATACCTGGGCGTGAGTTACAGACTGGAATCTAATTGAGGGGTTCAGATGGTTTATATACAGAATAATGGATACCTGGGGTAAGTGTTAGACTGGAATCTAATCGAGGGGTTCAGATGGTTTATATACAGTATAATGGGTACTTGGGAGTGAGTTACAGACTGGAATATAATTGAGGCGTTCAGATGGTTTATATATAGAATAATGGATACCTGGGGGTGAGGTACAGACTGGTCTAATCGAGGGGTTCAGATGGTTTATGTACAGAATAATGGATACCTGGGGGTGAGTTACAGACTGGAATCTAATCGAGGGGTTTATCAGGTTTATATACAAAATAATGGATACCTGGGGGTGAGTTACAGACTGGAATCTAATCGAGGGGTTCAGGGGGTTTATATACAGAATGATGGATACCTGGAAGTGAGTTACAGACTGGAATCTAATCGAGGGGTTCAGATGGTTTATATACAGAATAATGGATACCCAGGGGTGAGTTACAGACTGGAATCTAATCGAGGGGTTCAGATGGTTTATATACAGAATAATGGATACCTGGGGAGTATGTGGTAAAGTGTATTGTGCTCCGTGGACGACACCACTTTGACACGAGCCTTCAATACTCTCAACCACAAGTTCTTTGATAAGAAGCACCCCTGTAGTTTGTTGAGGACCCTCCTATAGCGAACCTGTCGTGAACCGTTTAACACCATAATGGATAGCGCAGGGTCCTGGCTGGTGTCAGGAGGGGTTGGATTGTTCGGGCCTGCTGAACAGCAGGGCCTGTCAGTGAGGGAGCCAGATCTAGATTTGCTCTCAGTCCTGCCTCGTCTCGCCTTTGGCGCCTGCACGTTGCAAAGTGAGCTGTGGGCGCACAGAGTAGCGAATGTCGGTGCAAGGGTTTGACCGAGGTGACTGCAACAGCAGTGTAAGTCGGTTTGGGCATATAAATGTGGACTGGCGTGTTTGCAGCAGCCTGGAGATCACCTCTCGCTGCTCAGGCTGGCCCACTGACCTACTACCAATGACATGACAGGCTGCTTCGGAGAATTCAGGGCGGATGCTCCACAAATAGTTGCTGAGTGCCTCTGGGAGCTTAAAGCTGCGAACAGAAAGTTATTATGCAGCCCTCTCTCAGAGCAGCTGATCACCCACCGCTCCCTGTCCCTGTGGGACTGCAGTGTGATCCCTGTGGGATCCTCCTGTTCCTCAGTTGCTAAGCCCAGTGGATTACCGATCCCCGTGGGACCAAAGGTTCCCAGCCCACCCCAGCAGAAAGGGATTATCCCGTGGGAAGGGCGGGGGGGTCACATTGAACGGGTACAGCATTGTGCAGGTGCATTAGCAAAGGGTTGGGAGGACATTGAGGGGCTGCCCTTGTCCCCCCCCACTCCCCCCCTCGACTGGGGATCGGAGAACACAAGGACTAGAGGTGAGGAAAACTGCCTTTGCCTGCAGCGTGGTTCTCACTGATTGTACTGTGGACAGGGTCAGACAGCAGCAGCAACACCAGGTTACAGTCCAACAGGTTTAATTGGAAGCACTAGCTTTCGGAGCGCTGCTCCTCCATCGAGTGTGGGTGTGGTGCAGGGCCAGAGGACACAAGCAGAAGGCTAACAGTGTCACGGCGTTGTAATAATATATTAAACAAACTTACATTCGGTCTTGCATCTTTTAGGTTGGGACATGTTAGTTTAGGCTCTTTAATATGTAAATTCGAGAACTCCTTTTAAGTTGCATTCCCAAGGTGGCTTCAATTTATCTGCAAGTGTTATCTTAGCTCAGACAATGTGTTAAAAGTGTGAACTTAAAGACTGTGCCAATGTTGAGTCAGCTTTATTTCTAAAGTGGGACTTACAGAACATTATGGACTTATACAATTTTTGAGCAAAATATAATATAGTTCTGCAAATACAGATCCACCCCATAAATGGACATGTGTGCGCATGCAGGAGAGACAGAGTGGGGGTGTGTATGTGACTGTGCACTTGTAGGTACGAGTGCATCTGAAAGAGTGTGTGTGTGTAAGCTTGGTCAAGTATGTGTGTGAGTGTGATGGAGTATCAGCCTGTGAGAGGGTACATGTGTTGGAGTGCATGTGTGTGCACATAGGAGAGAGCCTGTGTATGAGAGAGGGTCTGCGTGAGTGTGTGTGTGTGTGTGAGAGAGAGATTATAGTGCAGCACGGTCTATGCAGTGTGACATGAACCCAAGGACCTGGTTGAGGGTATCAAACTTGGCTGTCATCCAAAGTCCGCCTGGGACAATGATCATCTGAAGGTCCGAGGCTGAATGCCTGGGAGGGAACGACTGGGAGGGAACACTCCTGTCTGATGATCATTGCGCTGTGTCCATTCATCTGCAGAGCAGACACACTTGGCTGTGAATAACATTAGCTTCTAGCAAGTGTAAGTCTGAGGTGGGATGCCTTTTGGAGTCAGCGTGGACTCCATGGGCTGAATGGCCTACTTCCATACTCGAGATTCTACGATTCTTTGCCTTTCAGATTGAGATGGATTGAAGCAGACTTCTCCTGTATCCTTGCTGACAGTCCCTGTATACCTCGAGTGAATGATTAAAGAAACCCCTTACAACCCAGAACAACTCTTCACGTTTACTGTGCCCCTGCAGTCTTTTCTGATTCCCTCTGAAATTGCGGTGCACAGGAATCTCTATTGGCTTCTTCTCGTTCAAACCCAGCCTACAGCTGGCTGCCCTCACTCCAGATCCTCTCCCCATCCCTGCCTGCTTATTGTGTTGTGTCACTCTCCCTCATTCCTTCACATTTCTCCTTGTTTCCTTCCCAGTCTCTCTCTCTCTCT
>NW_025203890.1:4498-5866 GCF_004010195.1 Chiloscyllium plagiosum
TTCCCTCCATCTCTCTCCCCCTCTCTCTCTCTCTCTCTCTCTCCCCCTTCCCCTTCTCTCCCTCTCTCTCTCCTCCTCCTCTTCTCTCTCTTTCTCTCCTGTTCATGCTTCCTTCCATCTTCCTTGCCCAGTCTCTCTCTTTGTCTCTCCTCCCTGGCATTTCCCTCATCCTTCCCTTCCCAGTCCCTCCCTATTCCCTTCCCAGTCCCTCTATCTTCCATTCATGGTTCCCTCCCTTCCTTCACATTCTCCTCCCTCCGTATCACTCCCTACTTTTTTCACCCGTTATTCCATCCTCCTGGAATATGGCATTCCTGACCTGGGAGTAAGCAGTAGGAGGCACTTGCATTGAACCTGGATGTTTCACAAACTCAGGATGCAAAAGACAGTGACGTGCTTTATCATGAAATGGATTCCTCCCATTGAAAAGTATTTATCCTCCCAGCCCCAGGTAATCCATTTCTCCCAATTTTATTTCCACGTGCTCTGAACCAGGTGTGGACCACGATACGGAATCTATGGCATGAGGAAGGACCTTCATCCCATCGTGTCTAGGCCATTGTTTGTCCAAACTTCGCAAGGTGTCATCCCTCTCCCTTGACCTCTCCCCGGGTGGTACCTGCCACCACGTTCACCAGTGACTGATCAAAACAGTAGGTTTCTGCCTTTCAGATTTCAGTCTGATAACAGCCAGGGTGGAAATCTATGTCCTAGTTAACCTAATTTAGTTATGGAAATGAGTTTTATAATTAGAATAATTCAATAATGTGTTCTCCAAAATAGCATAATGGATACTCTCTCCACATCTGACACTGTCAGAAATCTCTACGCTTACAGGCCTGACTTACAATTAGCTGAATTGGTCATCATACAAACCAGCACATGGAAATTGAGGCTAAATTCTGTCAGGTCTTACTATTCCAAAGGTAACCCTGCACTGAGTGATCTGTTACAGTGATTCCTAATGGATCATTGTACTTAGTGATCTGTTTCAGTGATTTCTGATGGACCATTATACAGAGTGATCTGTTACAGTGATCCCTGTGGTAACTCTTTGCTGAGTGATCTGTTACAGTGATCCCTGTGGTAACTCTGTACTGAGTGATCTGTTACAGTGATCCCTGAGGTAACTCTGTACTGAGTGATCTGTTATAGTGATCCCTGAGGTAACTCTGTACAGAGTGATCTGTTATGGTGATCCCTGAGGTAACTCTGTACAGAGTGATCTGTTATGGTGATTCCTGTGGTAACTCTGTACAGAGTGATCTGTTACGGTGATCCCTGAGGTAATCTGTACAGAGTGATCTGTTACAGTGATCCCTGTGGTAACTCTGTACAGAGTGATCTGTTATGGTGATTCCTGAGGTA
>NW_025203890.1:7133-9000 GCF_004010195.1 Chiloscyllium plagiosum
TGTACAGAGTGATCTGTTATGGTGATTCCTGAGGTAACTCTGTACTGGGTGATCTGTTACAGTGATCCCTGAGGTAACTTTGTACAGAGTGATCTGTTACAGTGATTCCTGTGGTAACTCTGTACAGAGTGATCTGTTATGGTGATTCATGTGGTAACTCTGTACAGAGTGATCTGTTACAGTGATCCCTGAGGTAACTCTGTACTGAGTGATCTGTTACAGTGATCCCTGAGGTAACTTTGTACAGAGTGATCTGTTGCAGTGATCCCTGAGGTAACTCTGTACAGAGTGATCTGTTACAGTGATCCCTGTGGTAACTCTGTACAGAGTGATCTGTTATGGTGATTCTTGTGGTAACTCTGTACTGAGTGATCTGTTACGGTGATTCCTGTGGTAACTCTGTACAGAGTGATCTGTTGCGGTGATCCCTGAGGTAACTCTGTACAGAGTGATCTGTTACAGTGATCCCTGAGGTAACTCTGTACTGAGTGATCTGTTACAGTGATCCATGAGGTAACTTTGTACTGAGTGATCTGTTACAGTGATCCCTGAGGTAACTCTGTACAGAGTGATCTGTTGCAGTGATTCCTGAGGTAACTCTGTACAGAGTGATCTGTTACAGTGATCCCTGTGGTAACTCTGTACAGAGTGATCTGTTACGGTGATTCCTGAGGTAACTCTGTACAGAGTGATCTGTTACAGTGATTCCTGTGGTAACTCTGTACAGAGTGATCTGTTACGGTGATCCCTGTGGTAACTCTGTACAGAGTGATCTGTTACAGTGGTCCCTGTGGTAACTCTATACAGAGTGATCTGTTACAGTGATTCCTGTGGTACCTCTGTACTGAGTGATCTGTTACAGTGATCCCTGAGGTAACTCTGTACAGAGTGATCTGTTACAGTGATCCCTGTGGTAACTCTGTACTGAGTGATCTGTTACAGTGATCCCTGTGGTACCTCTGTACTGACTGATCTGTTACAGTGATCCCTGAGGTAACTCTGTACAGAGTGATCTGTTACAGTGATCCCTGTGGTAACTCTGTACTGAGTGATCTGTTATGGTGATTCCTGGTGGGTGGTTATATCAAGGCCTTGTAATTCTGCCGGATTGTGTCAAGATCTTGAACATAGTCTGTGATAGGAAGTTACACTTGACTAATTCAACTTAATTCTCTGTTGAAGTAACACGTCACGTAGATCCTGGAAACCAGTGAATATGATTACCTTGATTTCCGGAAGGCATTTCACGTGGTCAAAAGTTATTGCATAAATTACAGGTTCACGTGGTGGGGATAATGTATCAGAATGATAAAGGTCTGTATTTTACCCAGGAACTAGACACTCGCCATGAAAATGTGGATTTTGTTTTGGCTGGTAGAGAAGTTTCAAAAGGATCAGTCAGTACTGGGCAGCGAATGACTTACAATTTATACAGAAGAAGAGACAGAATGCAAAATTGACGATGATACAAAGATAGTTAGGAATTTAAGTTGTGAAGAGTACTTAAGGAATTGGCAAATAAATATTGACAGGTTAAGTGGCTGCCCAAGACTGTGGCAGATGTAAAACTTGTGGGAAAACGCAGACTTGCCCGTTTTGGCAGGAAGAATAGAGAGAGATCGCAGAACTCTTGAGGCACTGAGGGATCTGGGTGGACTGGTATATGAACCACAAGACATTATTGTACAGGTGCAAGAATAGATCGAGAAAGCAAATGGAATCTTGTCAGTCATTGCTAGAGAAATGAAAAATAAAATAAATTTTCTCCACATTTGTATGGGGAGTGCTGAGATCAGACCTAGAATGCTAGGTTTACAGTCCATTCCCAAGAAAGGATTTTAATACATTAGGGAACTCCTGGAAAAAA
>NW_025203891.1:0-2433 GCF_004010195.1 Chiloscyllium plagiosum
CCACATCCACCATGTTCTTCCCTATTCGCTAAGCCTTTCCAAAACCTCCCTAAGCCACTTTCCATTTCCCTCCCAACACAAATTGTTTTGCATGGCGTGGAAAATTTGCAAATATTGCATTTGGCCCCTGCAGTGATTGTAACAAGGTGAGTTCCCTGACTGGGGCTCTAAACCGGGTCCAATCAGGGAGCCCTGGCTGACAGCTAGAAACAGGAGGGTCACTCTGAGAGCTGGATCAATGTGAAGGACTCTCTACGTGTTAATAAAGGGTGACTTGGTGATGGGGTACCAGCCTTTGTGGAGTTATTTCAACATCCAGGTCATGTTTCGGCTGGACCAAGTTTACTGTGAATACGCAAGTTATAATTAAAAGTTCAGTCTGTCCAGAGGTGATCACTTGCGGTCTCTTAAAACTGAGAGTGACCGATTTTTGGAATGGAAGGATTTGGGAATGCTGCTGGAGGGCGAAGCCAGGGTCTTACTGAATGGCAGATCCGGCTGAGGCAAGTCTAACCTTCCTCCAATTTCTCTCATATTGTTCTTGCACAAATCAGAAAGTGGAGCAGTGAAATTGTGAGAGAAACTGAAGTGTGTTTCGACATCTTCCCACGCTGTGTTGAAACCGCATAATGGAATGAAACGGCATCACTGATGTTGCATAACCCGCAGGAGGCGGTTAGATGTCAGAAGAAATGTCACAGTGTCATAATCAGGGTCGGAAAGCACAACCAGTCAGGCAGCATTCGAGGAGCAGGAGAGTCGACGTTTTGGGCAGAAGCCCCCCCCCACCACCCACATTCCTGATGAAGGGATTATGCCCGAAACGTCGACTCTCCTGCTCCTCGGATGCTTTTCCAGCACCACACTCTTCAACTCCGATCACCTGCATCTGCAGGCCTCGCCTTTCTCAGGTGTCACAATCGCCGCTGTTAAAATTGTTTCTTTGAGATTTTTCTCACTCACCTGCAAAGCCCTCCCTTCCCCGTCTTGCGGCCTGTGATTGTCCACTGATGGTAACAGACCCTGCTGAGTTTACCCAGCACTTCCTGTTTTTAGATTAGATTCCCTACAGTGTGGAAACAGGCCCTTCGGCCCACACTGACCTCCCCCCGAAGAGCAACCCACCCAGACCCATTCCCCTAGATTCACCCCTGACTAATGCACCTAACACTACAGGCAATTTAGCATGGCCAATTCACCTGACCTGCACATCTTTGTGACCGGTGCACTCGGACGAAACCCACACAGACACGGGGAGAATGCGCAAACTCCACTCAGGCCAGTTGCCCGAGGGGGTGAATTGAACCCAGGTCCCTGGCGCTGTGAGGCAGCAGTGCTAACCACTGAGCCACCGTGCCATCACTGAGCCTGTGATTTTCCACCTTGGTGACTGCCCCCTAACAGAGGGCGAAACAGTTTTATTTTATTCTTTCTGGCAAGGTCGTTGGTGGTGGGGTGGGGGGGGAAGGCGACTTTTTAATTTTCAGGAGTTACTTAATGGTTTTCAGGGGGCTCTGTCCTCATCGCCTCCTTTATTCAGTCATGCAACAACAACACCTGCACCGTGTAAAATGTCTTCCGTCTTTAAGTAGATAAGAAAGCGCAAAAGCCACTCACTGAGGACTTTTCCTGTCAGCTTGTCAAACTTAAACCAGGGATTAACCGGACTGCATATGTCAGTGGTGCATTACAGACACAAGGTTTGTACTGTTTTCATGCTGGGAGAGAGAAACTATACAGTAATCATCATTTTGATTGAAATGAAAGCTTCTGTCCTGACCAAATTCCTGATATTTGTTGCAAAATTATGAATTGCCTGAAAACGGATAAAGTTGCCATGGAGAGAGAGAGAGAGGGCAGAGGGAGGTTCGGTCAGCTGGTACTGAGGCTGGCAGGAATGTCCCACGCACACAAGTATGGAGGGATGAGAGGGGATTTGATTGAAATGCACAAAGTTCTAGCAGAGATGGACAGACGAGATGGAGGGGGGATGTTTCCCCTGGTTTGGGGAGGTCTCATAGCAGAGGGGACAGGATAGAACACAGAACAATACAGCGCAGAACAGGCCCTTCGGCCCTCGAGGTTGCGCTGACCCGTGAACTCATCTGAGCTCGCCCCCCTACACTATCCCATCATGGAGCTACAGGGAGAGGCTGAACAGGCTGGGGCTGTTTTCCCTGGAGCGTCGGAGGCTGAAGGGGTGACCTTGTAGAGTGTTACAAAATTATGAGGGGGCATGGATAGGGTAAATAGGCGAAGTCTTTTCCCTGGGGTGGGGGAGTCCAGAACTAGAGGGGCATAGGTTTAGGGCGAGAGGGGAAAGATATAAAAGGGACCTAAGGGGCAACGCTTTCACACAGAGGGTGGTACGTGTATGGAATGAGCTGCCAGAGGATGTGGTGGAGGCTGGTACAATTATAACATTTAAGAGGC
>NW_025203891.1:3462-4629 GCF_004010195.1 Chiloscyllium plagiosum
TACCTGCCTATCTCCTTTTCCACCTATCCACTCCACCCTCTCCTCCCTGACCTATCACCTTCATCCCCTCCCCCACTCACCCATTGTACTCTATGCTACTTTCTCCCCACCCCCACCCTCCTCTAGCTTATCTCTCCACGCTCCAGGCTAGGCCACTTCTGGCACACTGCATGTAATTCTGGTCTCCCTCCGAGAGAAAGGATGTTGTGAAACTTGAAAGGGTTCAGAAAAGACTGACAAGGATGTTGCCAGGGTTGGAGGTTTGAGCTACAGGAGGTGGCTGAACAGGCTGGGGCTGTTTTCCCTGGAGCGTCGGGGGCTGAGGGGTGACCTTATAGAGGTTTACAAAATTATGAGGGGAATGGAAAGGCAAAGTCTTTTCCCTGGGGTGGGGGCGTCCAGACCTAGAGGGCATAGGTTTAGCGTGAGGGGGGAAAGAGAGAAAAGGGACCTAAGGGGCAACTGTTTCACACAGAGGGTGAGGGGGAGTGGCATTTTTGATAAGGGATAGCATTACAGCTGTGCTGAGGGAGGATATTCCCAGAAATATATCCAGGAAAGTTATTTGGGAGGAACTGAGAAATAAGAAAGGGGTGATCACCTTATTGGGATTGTATTATAGACCCCCCAATCGTCAGAGGGAAATTGAGGAACAATTATTCGGAGATCTCAGCTATCTGTAAGAATCATAGGGTGGTCATAGGAGGGGATTTTAACTTGCCAAACATGGACTGGGACCTGATCTAAAAGTTTGAAGTTCTAAATTGGAGAAAGGCCAATTTTGACAGTATTAGGCAAGAACTTTCAAAAGCTGATTGGGGGCAGATGTTCGCAGGTAAAGGGACGGCTGGAAAATGGGAAGCTTTCAGAAATGAGATAACAAGAATCCAAAGACAGTATGTTCCTGTCAGGGTGAAAGGGAAGGCTGAATGACTAAAGAAATTGAGGAGTGGCAGATGGAGCTTAATTTAGATAAATGCGAGGTGCTGCATTTTGGGAAAGCTGATCAGAGCAGGACTCATCCACTGAATGGTAAGGTCCTGGGGAGTGTTGCTGAACAAAGAGACCTTGGAGTGCAGGTTCATAGCTCCTTGAAAGTGGAGTCGCAGGTAGATAGGATAGTGAAGAAGGCGTTTGGTATGCTTTCCTTTATTGGTCAGAGTATTG
>NW_025203891.1:4717-6106 GCF_004010195.1 Chiloscyllium plagiosum
TTGTGAAACTTGAAAGGGTTCAGAAAAGATTTACAAGGATGTTGCCAGGGTTGGAGGATCTGAGCTACAGGGAGAGGCTGAACAGGCTGGGCTGTTTTCCCTGGAGCGTTGGAGGCTGAGGGGTGACTCTATAGAGGTTCATAAAATTATGAGGGGCACGGATAGGGGAAGTAGACAAAGTCTTTTCCCTGGGGTCGGGGAGTCCAGAACTAGAGGGGCACAGGTTTAGGGTGAGAGGGGAAAGATATAAAAAAGACCTCAGGGGCAACTTTTTCACGCAGAGGGTGGTACGTGTATGGAATGAGCTGCCAGAGGATGTGGTGGAGGCTGGTACAATTGCAACATTTAAAAGGCATCTGGATGGATATATGAATAGGAAGGGTTTGGAGGGATATGGGCCGGGTGCTTGCAGGTGGGACTAGATATCTGGTCGGCCTGGAGGAGTCAGACCAAAAGATCTATTTCCATGCTGTATATTCTAAGACTCTATAACTGTGGTCGGACTAATGCCTTGCGTCGATTTAGCAAAACCTGCCCACTTTCATACTACACTCCATTCGAAATAAAGGCCAACACTCGCTTGGACTTCCCCGTTCCTGACTGAACTTGGATGCTGGTTGGTCTTTTTGAGATTTCTGGACAAGGACAATTTATTGAAAGTGAATGCCCAAACCTAGTGGACATTAGAGCCAGGACCCATCGCCCCAAGGGAGCAGCAAGTCCCAATCTCAGGGCTGGATGAGATGGATGAACGACTCATGGTTAACAGAGGGATTGAGGGGAAAAACGAAAGCATACCTTCCAGCAAAGGATTGGGAATTCTTTAAGGAAGCGTTAGTAGATCACGGGAAAGCTGACAGAGAGAGAAAGAAACTCAGGTGATAAGGAAAGGTCAGTAGAGTTTGACACATCAGGGAGATGTGAGGCTAAGTCCTGGGCAGGTCTTCCAGAAGGTTGGAGTGAGCTTGAGGGGCTGAATGGCCTCTTGCTACTCCTGCTTATTGTGCTCTTTACGTTATTACATCAAGCGAGATGCCATACTGTTTCACTTGCGACCTCCTGCTGAGACTGTGTTCCTCTGTGTTCATTCCTTGAGCTGGCCACTCTCCCTTCTGCCACCGAGGTGTCAGCAACGTCACAGAATGATGCTCTGTGACCCTTCAGTGTCCGTGCTGGCTTTCTGAAGGAACAATTGGCCTCGTGTTACTCCCTGACCTTCTCCCGATCACCAAGCCCAAGGGTTTTTTCCCTGACATTGAGCCAATTCTGTCTTCAAAGTTGACAGAGCCCGACCCCCTCTTTGGGGCAGTGGTGTTCCACACTCGAGGGACTCCCTCAGTCACAATATTTCTCCCCCCGTCGGGAGGGGGGTGAGGGGGAGGGGAGGGG
>NW_025203891.1:8703-9000 GCF_004010195.1 Chiloscyllium plagiosum
ACCCTTCCTGGAGTTAACTCATCTAATGTGACTGTATCTGAGACTTTCCCCCCTTCCTATAACTGCCATCCATCACATACTGTTGCTGTTGCAAATTCCTCATCGCTTCTATCTGTCTCTCCAACCAATCCACTCGATCTGATAAGATTCGCATCCAACAGCATTTGTGGCAGAAATAATCCGCAGTAACCCTTAAACTCTCTTTAAACTCCCACATCTGACAAGAAGTACATATCACTGCAAAGGCCATTTTTGCTCCTTCACAATCTACAGACCCGAAAATAATGGTGAAAGTGC
>NW_025203892.1:0-5740 GCF_004010195.1 Chiloscyllium plagiosum
TATACCTGTTCCGGTCTTCCCTCCTCTCAGACACCCTGTAAACCAATCCCTTTCTCAAACCTTTAGTCACATATGTACATCTATGGATCAGTGTCATTTTTTTCAGATAGATAGGATAGTGAAGAAGGCATTTGGTATGCTTTCCTTTATTGGTCAGAGCATTGAGTATAGGAGTTGGGAGGTCATGTTGCAGTTGTACAGGATATTGGTTAGGCCACTCTTAATATACTGCATTCAATTCTGGTCTTCCTCCTGTAGGAACAATATTGTGAAATTTGAAAGGGTTCAGAAAATATCGACAAGGATATTGCCAGGGTTGGCGTGTTTGAACTATAGGGAGTGGTTGAATAGATTGGGGCTGTTTTCCCTGGAGCATCGGAGTTTGTGGGGTGACCTTATAGAGGTTTATAAAATCATGAGGGGCATGGATAGGGTAAATAGACAAAGTATTTTCCCTGGAGTGGGAGAGTCCAGCACTAAAGGGTATAGGCCGAGGGCGAGAGGGGAAAAATTTAAAAGGGATCTAAGGAGCAAAGTTTTCGCACGGAGGGTGGTACATTATGGAATGAGCTGCCAGAGGAAATGGTACAATTACAGCATTTAAAAGGCATCTGGATGGGTATATGAATAGAAAATGTTTAGAGAGATACGGAGAAAGTGAGGGCTACAGATGCTGGAGATCAGAATCGAGACTATGGTGCTGGAAAAGCACAGCAGGCCAGACAGCATCCGAGGAGCAGGAGAATCCTGATGAAGGGCTTTTGCCCAAAACATCAATTCCCCTGCTCCTTGGATGCTGCCTGACTTGCTGTGCTTTTCCAGCACCATACTCTCAACTTAGAGGGATGTGGGTCGAGTGCTGGCAAATGGAGTCTTGATTAGGTTAGGATATCTGGTAAAAATGGATGTGTTGGACCGATGGGTCTGTTTCCATGCTGTCAATCTCAATGACTCTCTGACTTTGACAAAGCATCATTAGACATTTCACTGCATCAAAGGTGCTTTATAGTTGCAGGCTGTCCTTGTTGCACAGTGTGACCTGTATCAGTAGACATAACCAGCACTCCCATGTGCTGCACGGTGGCACAGTGGTTAGCACTGCTGCCTCACAGCCCCAGCGACCTGCGTTCAATTCCCGCCTCAGGGGGCGGCTCTCTGTGTGGAGTTTGCACATTGTCCCTGTGTCTGCGTGGGTTTCCTCCGGGTGCTCCGGTTTCCTCCCACAGTCCCAAAACAAATGTGCAGGTTAGGTAAATTGCCCGTAGTGTTAGGTGAAGGGGTAAATGTAGAAGATTGGATCTGGGTGGGTTGCGCTTCGGCGGGTCGGTGTGGTCTTGTTGGGCCGAAGGGCCTGTTTCTACACTGTAAGTAATATAATCTAATCCCTGCTCTCGATTAAGAGTAATCCAATCTGGTGCAGAACACTTTCAGGGAGTGGTCCAGTAATGGGATGGGACTAGTGTTACAATGCTCTTGTCTTATTCACCAGTCTAACCCAGATTAATATTCATTGACCTGTCAGTTTAGTGGATGTATCTTGTCAAACCCACTCCCAGATACCTTAACGGAAATTAATTTTTCTTCTCAGTTCATTTTGTCAGATACTCGAGTAATAAATCTGCTCTTGCCACTCCTGTCCTTTCCAAAAGAAAATGCTCCCGTATTATCCACTCACTGAAAAAGCCACATGATAACTGAAAAGGAAATCTTTAAGGGCAAGAATCCGTACTCAATAGAAGCACTTACCTTCTGATCCCTTTGTCCAGACACTTTATTGATTGAACCTTGTGTCTCCCATCTGCCTATTTCTCTGAAAGAAATCTCTTTGAATGATGAATGTAGAGATGTTTATAGGAGCCATAAGGTAAGGTAATTACTGGAAAGAAAACAATGTTTATTTTAAAATGGAGGAGCACATGACCAATTATTCTCAAGTTTCTGCAGACCATCCTGAGGTGATAAAGATGTAGAGGGATTGGACATCCCTGGTGAACAGGAGGCAGTTAAGGCCAGGGAACTGGAAACTGTCAATATGGTGGAGGACATCAGAGGAATTGCAGATGTAGGTGGGCAGGGACTGGATAAAGGAGTGAAGGTAAGATGATGGGTCTACCAGGAAAGTCTGGTTTATGAATTTTGGAAAGGAGGTAGAACTGGGCTGTCCAGGGTTCGGAGACTACAAGGTCACTCTCTGCCACTTGGCTGAACTTGTTCTGTCACTGAATAATTTCTCCCTTAATTCATCTTCACTTCTGCCCAGTTAAAGGAGTGGCTATGTGCACCTGCAAGGGTTCCAGTTATGCCCTGCCACTTTATAGGGTTTATGGAACATTCTGGTTCCAGTGTTACACTGACCTCCTCCCACAACTCTTTATTGGTACATCAATGACTGCTTCATACTCCCACCAGGAGCTTGGAAAGTGTATTCATTTTGACTCCAATTTCCACCTCTCTATAATTTTCACATGATTCATTTCTGACACTTCCCTTCCTTCCCTTGACCTCTCTGTCTCCATCTTGAACAATAAATTGTCTATTGCCATTCATTACAAAGCTATGGACTCCCATTGCTATCTTCCCACACCATGTCCTTCTAGGACTCCTACCATACTCCCACGTTGTGTCTGGACGGGGTTAAAGTGACAGGGAGAGGATCTGGGTGTGGAAGAGGTTACAGAAATAGGGAGTGATAGTAGGGTCCATAAGCCTGAAGAAGGGCTTATGCCCGAAACGTCGATTCTCCTGTTCTGAGGATGCTGCCTGACCTGCTGCGCTTTTCCAGCAACACATTTTCAGCTCTGATCTCCAGCATCTGCAGACCTCACTTTCTCCTCTAAGACATTAGACACCAAGTCTGTTTTCATCTGCTGGAACATTTTGTGCCCTACATTTTTTTCAAATCCGTCCGAACCCCAGTCCAAAATCCTGAACCCGATCCCCGATCTGCTATAAAGTGGTGATTGACTCCCCTCCCCCACTACTTCTGAGAATGAATGCTGAAACACCCAAGGAGGAACACCACACACTATAATCTGTAAAAGTAGTGCATGGAGTCACGTAACCTACTTTCAGTGACATCTAGTGGTCAAATAAAATAAACCATTGACACTATTTTATGATCAACAAGTACCAATTTATTAATCTCACTTAACTATTACCAAACCAAATAAATCCCTTCTAACTATTAACATATTCACGAATAAAACAAGATTCGCATGTTCCGATGTTGCAATAAATGCAAGTCCTACTCAGATAAAACAATGTATTCATTCTCTCGAAATAACAATCAGGTTGCGCGTCTTCTGCAATATTCTGCGCTTTCTCCATCGATTTGCCTGTCAGGAGTCTTCACCAGATATGCCATTGGTACCAATGTTATTGAAACGGTGCTTTCTCTTCAACAGAGAGGAGGCTGTGAAAGCCAGCGATTCTCTCTGCAGAGCTGAGGGCCGTTATCCTGAGTGGACAGCAACTAGCTCTTAGGTCTTTGCCCAACTGACACCTTCCTTTTACATTCTTGATGATATATCCATATTTCTGACAATATGATTGGTTCTATGTTGTCAAAAAGCATCAGATTTTTAATTTGGCAGGTCTTTGATATCTACGGACCTGTTTCAAACTGATTGGCTCAATCCAAAAGCCTGTTGTCTTGGTAGAAACGGCTGCTTGTAACTGCTCGGCCTTTTGATGCAAGCATTTCAATTTGGGTGGTTTCTGTTTCCTTGCAAACTTTCAAGCTGCAGCTTGCAGAAGTCCATTATAAATTTCTAATCACAGAAAAAATCATTATCTTTTAAAAGGACCATGCACAACTTTCCCAATTTTATGAACACAAAATTCGGACTTCTTGCCTACCAATCGAGCCAGCTCCGCAACATTATCCCAAAGGTAACATTATCCCAAATGTTAGCGTAGAACTCTTATAGACTGGATGCAAAACCATTCAGCCCATTGTTTCCACACCGTTCCTCCCAGACACACGCTACATTTACCATGGCTAATCCATCGACCCTGCCTCTGGACACGATGGGACAAATTAGCATGGCCAATACACTCAAACCTGCACACCCTTGGAAACTGTGGGACAATTTCCCATGGCCAATCCACCTTAACCTTCAACCCCTGGACACCATGGGGCAATTTCCCAAAGCCAACACACCTTAACCTGCACATCGCTGGACACCATGGGACAATTTAGCATGGCTAATCCACCCTGACGCTAATCCACCCTGGACAGTTCAGGACAAATTAGCATAGCCAATCCACCCTAATTTGTATATCCCTGGACACTGTGGGAGAATGTAGCATGGTCAATATACCCTAACCTGCACATCACTGGACACTATGGAACAATTTAGTATGTCGAATCCACTCTGACCTGCACATCCCTGGACAGTACAGGACAATTTAGCATGGCCAATCCATCCTAACCTGTACATCTCTGTACGCTACGTGACAATTTAACACGACCAATCCACCCTAACCTGCAAATCATTCGACATTACAGGATTAGTTTAGCACGTCCAATCCATCCTAACCTGCACATCCCTGTACACTACAGGTCAAATTAACAAGGCCAATCCACCCTAATCTGCTCATCCCTGAACACAACAGGGCAACTAATCATGGCCAATCCACCATAACCTCCTCATCCCTGGACGATTGATCATGGCTAATCCATGGGAGTCAGCCAGAGCACCTGAAGGAAACCAATGCAGACATGAGGGTGGCTCAGTGGTTAGCACTACTGCCTCACAACGCCATTACAGGCTCGGTGCCACAATCTGTGGAAGTCTGCACATCCTCCCCGCATCTGTGTGAGTTTCCTCCAGGTACTCTGGTTTCCTCCCACGGTCCACAGATTTACATACTCTGCGAATTGGCCATGCTAAATTGTCCATAATGTTCAGGGATGTCTGGGTTAGGTGCATTAGTCAGGGGAAATATAGGGTAATAGGGATTGAGCCGAAGCAGGATACGCTTCGGAGGGTCAGTGTAGATGTTTTGGCCAAATGGCCTGTCTCCCAAAAGCATTCACGTTCAATCTCATTGGACCCAGGCCCTTTGCCACTCGCTCGTTCTGTGCAAAAGTCCAATGGATACAAAGCCTCCGTATTCACTCCTGCTCTATATAATCTGAATGCAACCAAAGTCCTTCCAATTCACTTGCTCTCCGTACAAACTCAATGTTCTCAAACTGCTTTCTATTCCAACCAACTCTACATCTTCTCAGAAGCGCTTTTTGCCTGAAACATTGATTCTCCTGATTCTCGGATCCTCCCTGAACTGTTGTGGATTCCCAGCACCACCACAAACTCAATGTTCTCAAACTGCTTTCTATTCCAACCAACTCTACATCTTCTCAGAAGCGCTTTTTGCCTGAAACATTGATTCTCCTGATTCTCGGATCCTCCCTGAACTGTTGTGGATTCCCAGCACCACCTTGTCGACTCTAATCTCCAGCATCTGCAGTCCTCACTCTTGCCAAAAATGTTCCCGCACAATTCACACTTGACACTGTTGCAATGGACTCAAACACCTTCCCGTTCACTCCTACTCTATACAACCCAATGGACATAGACTCCTTCCCATTCACTCCCACCCTCCACAATCCCAACGGACCCAACCCCCATTACATTTAATCTCACTCTACACAATTCCAATGAACTCAACCTCAATCCCATTTACTCCTACTCCATGCAATCCAAATAGACCCAAGCCCTTTGCCTTTCAACCC
>NW_025203892.1:8761-9000 GCF_004010195.1 Chiloscyllium plagiosum
GCTCCCTCTCACCGTGTTCTCACTGTATCCATGGTCCCACTGTCCCTGTGCTCTTGCTCTCACCGTGTCCTCACTGTATCCATGTTCCCACTGTCTCTGTGATCTCACTCTCACTGTATCCTCACTGTATCCATATTCCCACTGTCTCTGTGATCTCACTCTCACTGTATCCTCACTGTATCCATGTTCAAACTTTCTCTGTGCTCCCGCTCTCACCGTGTTCTTACTGTATCCATGTT
>NW_025203893.1:0-1441 GCF_004010195.1 Chiloscyllium plagiosum
ATACCTAGGTGTCATTTAAACATTGTAATTGCACCAGCCTCCTCCACTTCCTCTGGCAGCTCATTCCAAACACGCACCATCCTTTGGGTGAAGAATTTGCCCCTTACCCCAAGTGCAGTCGCATTAATGCCTTGCACATTCCATTATTGCTTTCTTCCCACTGAATGTGCCAAGACTTCCCTTGGGTGTATCCTGGCACAAGATCTAGCACATGGGGTCGAAAAGTAGAATAAAAAAAAAACTTAAAACTAAATTGTAAGAGTAGGGCAAACGTTAATTTATTCATTTATGGGACATGGTCATCACTGGCTATGCTCGCATTTATTGCCCGGAGGACAGGTAAGAGTCAACCACATCGCTGTGGGTGTAGAGTCACATGTAGGCCAGACTGGGCAAAGATGGCAGTTTCCTTCCCAAAAGGACATTAATGAACCAGATGGGTCTCTCCAAAAATTGACAATGGATTTGTGGCCATTATGAGATTCTTAATTCCAGATTTTTATTGAATTCACATTCCAGCATCTTCCATGGTGGGATGTGAACCCAGGTTCCCGGAACATTACTTTGGTCTCTGCATTAATAGTCTAACGATAATGTCACTCGGTTATTGATTCAAAGTATTATATTATGAAAGTGCTAATAATCATCCACAAAAAACTGAGTGGTGCTTGGCAGTGGACATCCAATCGAATTGTGACCCTAGACTGAAAATAACTGGAAGCATAATCTTGGGCAATGCTTACATTTGCAGCCCGGGCCTCTGTTCACCTAGACATGGACTTCCTCATCTTGCGCCAGTGGCAGAACTGCAGCTTGCATGGTCCGGCTTTGTAGCAAGTTCCTTCAAACATTTGTGGGCTTGGTTTGATCTCGAGGAGAAAGTGAGGACTGCAGATGCTGGAGATCAGAGCTGAAAATGTGTTGCTGGAAAAGCGCAGCAGGTCAGGCAGCATCAAAGGAGCAGGAAAATCCTCATTCCTGAAGAAGGGCTCATGCCCGAAACGTCGATTCTCCTGCTCCTTGGATGCTGCCTGACCTGCTGCGCTTTTCCAGCAACACATTTTCAGCTTTGATTTGATCTCTTCCGACTTTCAAAAACCTCACAACACCTCTCATGATTTCCACAAGCAGTGTGTTCAATTCCTGCCCATGGTTGCGAAATGGACAGGACTATTTTCCAAACGCACACGTGTATGTATGTGTATGTGCGTGTGCACATGTGTGTGCGTGCACATGTGTGTATGTGTGTGCGCGCACGTGCGTGTGTGTGCATGCGTGTGTGTGTGTGTATGTGTGTGGGTGTGTGTGAGGGGCGTGTGGGTGTGGGTGTGTGGGTGTGTGTGGGTGGGTGTATGTGAGTGGGTGTGTGTGAGTGTGTGTGGGTGTGTGAGTGGGTATGTGTGTGTGAATGTGTGTGTGTGAGTGGGTGGGTGTGAGTGTG
>NW_025203893.1:7229-9000 GCF_004010195.1 Chiloscyllium plagiosum
TCCGCAAGTAGGTGGCCTGTCTCCCCAATATAGAGGAGACATTGGAGACATTGCGGTCCTTGAAGAAGGAGGCCGTCTGTGTTGTGCGTATTTTGAACTGGTCCTCCTGGGAGCAGATGCGGCGGAGTCGAAGGAATTGGGAGAATGGGATGGCGTTTTTACATGGGGCAGGATGGGAGGAGGTGTAGTCCAGTTAGCTGTGGGAGTCGGTCGGTTTGTAGTAGATGTCCGTGTTGATTCGGTCGCCTGAGGTAGAAATAGATAGGTCGAGGAAGGGGAGGGAGGAATCTGAGACTGTCCAGGTGAATTTGAGGTCGGGGTGGAAGGTGTTGGTGAAGTGGATGAACTGTTCAACCTCCTCGTGGGAGCACGCGGCGGCGCCGATACAGTCATCGATGTAGTGGAGGAAAAGGTGGGGGGTGGGGCCAGTGTAGTTCGGAAGATGGATTGTTCCACATATCCTACGAAGCGGCAGGCATAGCTGGGGCCCATGCGGGTGCTCATGGCTACTCCTTTCGTTTGGAGGAAGTGGGAGGATTGGAAAGAGAAGTTGTTCAGGGTGAGGACTAGTTCAGTCAGTCGAAGGAGGGTGTCAGTTGAAGGGTACTGGTTGGTACGGCGGGAAAGGAAGAAGCGGAGGGCTTTGAGTCCTTCGTGATGGGGGATGGAGGTGTACAGGGACTGGATGTCCATGGTGAAGATAAGGCGTTGGGGACCGGGGAAGCGAAAATCATGGAGGAGGTGGAGGGCGTGGGTGGTGTCCCGAACGTAGGTGGGGAGTTCTTGGACTAAGGGGGACAGGACCGTGTCGAGGTATGCAGAGATGAGTTCGGTGGGGCAGGAGCAGGCTGAGACAATGGGTCGGCCGGGGCAGTCAGGTTTGTGGATTTTGGGCAGGAGGTAGAAACGGGCGGTGCGGGGTTGTGGGACTGAGGTTGGAGGTGGTGGATGGGAGATACCCTGAGGTGAATATTGTAGTTGAAAACAAGATATGAAACAGTGGGAGTTACAGAATCTGAGATTTTTATACAGATATAAAACAATGAAGCACGGCTGCTGACAATCTGAAACAAGAATGGAAATTGCTGCAGAGGCTGAGCGGGTCTGGCAGCATCTGTGGACAGACAGAAACAGGGTTAACGTTTCCCTTTGTAATATCCATTTGTAAATCAGATTTTGTAGCAGAAAGGATACAGCTGAGAGATTCTTTATCCCAAAGGGTGTAGTTCTAATAGATGCGATTGTGAGTCAGTAGTTCACAGGCGGTAATTGAATGGAGGTGATCAGTGTCTCGCCCACTGACTGGAGAGGTGATAACAGACCCACATCAGCTCTCTCAGGGAAAGCTTGCTGCATTCAGTGACCCTCAAGCACTGCTGGCTCCTGGCTGCTGATGGCACTGTACCTGAGAGACCAAGCATCAGCACTGACTCCCAGGCTGATAGGTGTGTGTTACCAGGTAGAGGATCACAGGACACTGTCATGGGGGTGTAGAGTGGGTGAGGTGGATCAGTAGAAATGGCAGGAGTGTGGGTCTCTCTAATGGCCAGATCCTGATGTTGGTTCATTTTTTCTCCATTCATGAGATTTGGGTTTGACCTATCCCCAATTGGCCTGGAGATGGCGACGGTGAGCTGCGTTCACGAACTGCTGCCGTACTTGGGCATCCACAATGCTGTCAGAAAGGGAGTTCCAGGTATTTGATCCAGTGATACTGAAGGAACGGGTGATATATTTTCAAGTTAGGGTTGAGTGTGGTTTGGAGGGGATC
>NW_025203894.1:0-1983 GCF_004010195.1 Chiloscyllium plagiosum
GCATTATCTCCATGTTCTTATGCTCCAGCTAATAAAGGTAAGTATCCCATAGGCCTTTGTAACCACTTTAGCTATCTGTCCTACTATTAGGGGACTGGTGGATATATTTATCAAGCCCGTCTGATCCTCAGTGCTTCCCAGGATCCTATCATTCACCATGAATTCCTTTACCTTGTTTGACCTGCCAAATGCATCATCTCATATTTATTCAGATTGAATTCTGCTTGAAACTGATAATTCTACCAGTGTGTCCAGGGATAATCTCAGACAACCCACCTCACTATTTGCCCTCCCAACAACTTTTGCTTTGTCTGTGAACTTACTGAGCAACCTTCCTATTGTCAAGTCAAAGTCATTTATATATAACCACAAACAAGAAGGGCCCAAAATTGAGCCCCG
Organism: Chiloscyllium plagiosum; assembly: GCF_004010195.1. Lineage (NCBI taxonomy): Eukaryota > Metazoa > Chordata > Chondrichthyes > Orectolobiformes > Hemiscylliidae > Chiloscyllium > Chiloscyllium plagiosum. Next base: position 400 of record NW_025203894.1, read on the forward strand.
CAGAATCTCATTGACAGAGACTTGCAGTCACTAAAAACACGAAATGTCACATCTAGTTTTGTAGAAGATGTCTTACTTTGTGCTGGATAGACTGGTGTGTTTGAAGGAGTCTGAAAATCAGGTCAAAGCTGATTTCATGTAAGCAGCTTTGTTCATGATATGAACAAGTTGGAGAATAGCTGTTCTGTTTTCAAACTTGGTGATGTCATTATTTTACATTCTCTGTGTATTGAATCCATGCAGAAACTCCAAGTTCTGATTGACATGCAAGTACATTCCGATTAGTTAACGTGCTCTTGAATTACTAACCTTTTTGTTACTATGTCAATCTGCTGCTTTGCAAGTTTCATGGCTGAAATCAGACCCATCAGGAGGATCCCCCCCAAGTGGAAATTCAGAACTAGAATGTTTGTGGTAAGGAAACAATATTGCAAGGAACAAATGAAAATCTTTGACTAAGTAACAAACTCTTGCACAGATCTTTATAAATTCTAAAATAATATGTGCATCATGAGGCTGCATCCTCAGTTTCTCTCTGCCCTTGGAATTTCATTCAGCTATCTTAATAGCATTGGTGATGAATGGTATTTTCCACATAGTTGATATAAATTCGATAGAATTAAGGTTAAATCGTCCATAAGCAGAATGAGGAAAAAAGGTGACACTGTTCGCATCCAAACCACAGTATGTCAATGTTGATTTTGATTTTGTCTGAATTTAATCATGTGAATTGTTGTGATAATTATACCAGATTGACTTAGTCTTAGAAGCAGATGTACTGTTCATATGTTCAAAATGACCATACAAAAATGTAAATGTCATTCTTGTGTGGTGAATTGTAAAACCATGTTAGTTTTTTTCCAAATCTTTGACTTGATCTGCTCATGATCTCGCTTCGATAAGTGACGGAACATGTATAATTGACTGAAATAGACAGGCTGTCTTAGAATCGATGCCACAAGGAGCAGTGCTCCAAATGCCAATGCTTCCAAATAAAGCTGTTGGTCTATAACCTAGTGTTGTGTGATTTTTAACTTTTGTCTTTAGAACCTGAAGCATGTTACTATTTTTTAAGCTCAAAAAGTGAAAAAGTGCAGGTCAGCACAAAATAGATATTAATTTAAGTCTGTAACAAACTGAAAAACAGCATTAAATCAGACTCATCAATGACAGAAAAGATTAGACATAAAAGTGAATTTGTAACTGAAAATTATGACTCAATAAAGAAGAAAAAAACGTGCATGATATCTCCTAACTATTCTTAACAGCAATGTGCCCTTTACTCCTAGATGTCTAATCAACCTACCCAAATAAAAAAATATTTGCATCTTGATTTTACAAATCTATGACTTCAAACATGTCTTAAAATGATGTAAAAATGTCAATGTAATTTATTCATATTTGCTATTAAGTCTGCATTTGACTAGCTGAACAACTATCTTTTATTTTCAATATCTCTTTTACGGAACAACACAGCACTTTAAAACCTTTTAGTTTACTACCACATACCCTCTCCCTCCCCCTTTCCTGCCCCCTCTTCCCCACATCCCCCCACTCTTCTCTCCCATTTTCCCTTCCTATCTC
>NW_025203894.1:6294-9000 GCF_004010195.1 Chiloscyllium plagiosum
AGTCCAGGTAGATTACATCCACTGGCTCTCCTTGGTCTAACCTGCTCATTACCTCCTCAAATAATTCTAGCAGATTTGTCAGGCATGACCTCCCCTTGATGAAACCATACGGACTCTGCCTTATTTTACCAGAGACTTCCAAGTCTTCAGAAATCTCATCCTTCATGATAGATTCCAGGATCTTACCCATGATCAAGGTTAGCCTAATCTGTCTCTAATTTCCCATCTTTTGCTTTACTCCCTGTTTAAACAGGGGTGTCATTTTGCAACTTTTCAGTCCTCTGGGACTCTCCCTGATTCGAGCGATTCCTGAAAGATGACCACTAACGCCTCCACTATCTCTTCAACTATCTCCCATAGAACTCTGGGATGTAGTCCATCTGGTCCAGGTGATTTATCCACATTCAGGCCATTCAGCTTTTCTAGCACCTGCTCCTTGGTGATGGCCACCACACTTAGCTCTGCCCCCTCACTCTCTTCAATTTTTGGGAAATTAGTCATGTCTTCCACTGTGAAGACTGACAGCAAGTAATTATTCAGTTCCTCAGCTATTTCCTTGTTCCGCACTATCTCTCCAGTGTCATTTTTAAGCAGCCCAATGTCCATTTTTGCCTCTCTTTTGTTTTATATATATCTAAAGAAACTCTCACAGTCTTCCTTATAATACTGGCTAGCTTACCCTCATATTTAATCTTCTCCCTCCTTATTTCCTTTTTTGTTGCCCTCTGTTGGTCTTTGTGAGCTTCTCAATCCTCTGGTTTACCACTGTTCTTCATTCTTTTATTTGCTTTCCCTTTTGCTTTTATGCTACCCCTGACTTCCCTGATTAGCCATGGTTGTCTCATCCTCCCTGTACCGTGGCTCTTTTTCCTCAGGATGAATCTCTGCAGTGTCTCCTGAATTATTCCCATGAACTCCTGCCTTTGCTGTTCCACTTCCTTTTCTGCTAGGCTCCTCTCCTCGTCAAATCTATCCAGCTCTGCCCTCATGCCTCTGTAGTTGCCTTTGTTCAGCTGAAATACCATTACCTCTGATTCTAACTTCTCTCTCTTGAATTGCAGAGTAAATTCAGTCATGTTATGATCTCTGCTTCCTAAGGGTTCCTTCACTTTAAGCTCCCTTATCAAGTCTGCTTCATTGCACAGCACTAAATCCAGAATTGCCTGTTCCCTCATGGGCCCCAAAACAAGCTGTTCCAAAAAGCTCTCTCACAGACATTCCACAAATTCTTTTGTGAACCAATACCAAACAGATTTTCGCAGTCTACCTGCATATTGAAATCCCTCATGATCCCCGTATTTTTGCCTTTCCCATACAACTTTTCTATCTCCTGGTGTATCTTGTACCCCAACTCCTGACTACTGTTTGGAGACCCATACATGGCTCTAGCTGAAAATGTGTTGCTGGAACAGCGCAGCAGGTCAGGCAGCATCCAGGGAACAGGAGAATCGACGTTTTGGGCATAAGCCCTTCTTCAGGAATCGCCCGAAACGTCAATTCTCCCGTTCCCTGGATGCTGCCTGACCATCTGCGCTGTTCCAGCAACACATTTTCAGCTCTGATCTGCAGCATCTGCAGACCTCACTTTCTCCTATACATGACTCTAACCATGTTTGTTTTTAAACCTTTACAGTTCCTCGATTCTACCCACACAGATTCTACACCCATCTGACCCTACTTTGTTTCTTACTACTCATTTAATTTAATTTATTACTAATAGGGCAGCCACACCCCCTCGGCCCACCTGTCTATCTTTTCAATAGGATGTACATCCTTCAGTATTCAACTCCCAATCCTGATCCCCTTGCAGTACGTCTCCGTGATGCCCACCACGTCATCCCCGCCAATTGTGATCTGTGACACAAGTGCAGAAATTTGGCATGTGCACAATTTTCATCAATTTTCATCGAAACACCATAGAAAGCATCCAATCCGGATGCCTCACAGCTTGGAACAGCTCTGCCCGAGAACGCAGGGAACTACAGAGAGTGTGAACACTGCCCAGTCCATCACGCAAACCAGCCTTCCATCCATTGGCTCCATCTATACTTCCTGCTGCCTTGGGAAAGCAGCCAATATCATCAAAGACCCCTCCCACCACAGTTATTCTGTCTTCTACCCTCTTCCGTCAGGCAGAAGATACAAAAGTTTGAAAACATGTACCAGCAGATTCAAGAACAGCTTCTTCTCCGCTGTTATCAGACTTTTGAATGGACCTCTCATTTTTACAGTTGATCTTTCTCTGGACATTCTCTGTAGCTGTAACACTATATTCTGCATGGTGTTCCATTACCCTGATGTCAGGTATGATTTACCTGGATAGCACACAGAACAATACTTTTTACTCATCTCAGTACGTGTGACAATAATAAATCAAGTTAACTCAAAAGATAGGGTGATGATGGGATCAAACTTTAAGGAGGTTATTTAATATCACTGAGAAAATAGAGATTAGGAATTCTGAGGTAGTTAACTCACCAGCTATCCCCCCCCAGTGCCAGTCTGACATCGACAAGGCATAAGTCTGGACTGTGATGAATATTCCCCACTTGCCTGAATGAGTGCAGCTACAACACTCAAGAAACTTGACACCATCCAGGAGAGATCTTGCTGCTCAGTTGGCTCCCATCCATCGCCTTCAACATTGACTCACTTCACCACTGATGCAGGCACTGTGTACTATCCGCAACATGAAATGGTGTAACT
>NW_025203895.1:0-726 GCF_004010195.1 Chiloscyllium plagiosum
CCTCTCTATTTCCCACCCTTGTGTGATAAAGACGTTTTTTTAGATTAGATTCTCTACAGTATGGAAACAGGTCGTTTAGCCCAACAAGTCCATACCAACCCTCCAAAGAGTAACCCACCCAGACCCATTCCCCTACCCTACATTTACACCTGACTGATGCACCCAACACTATGGGCAATTTAGCATGGCTAATTCACCTCACCTGCACATCTTTGTGGAGGAAACCAGAGCACAGGGAGGAAACCCACGCAGACACTGGGAGAATGTGCAAACACCACACAGACAGTTGTCCAAGGCAGGAATTGAACCTGGGTCCTGGCACTGTGAGGCAGCAGTGTGAACCACTGAGCCACTACGCTGCGCATTGTTCAATTTTAACTGATACATTCCATGTATAGATACTTGGTTCATATTTACTAGTTACAGAAAAAACAATGACCCTTAGATTATTGAATGCACAAGACTCTAACTCTTCGTATGATCCACTGCCTATTGTTGTTAGTTAGCTCATTTGACATAATGGCTGGCTTGCAACGCAGAGTAACTCCAACAGTTCCAGTTCAATTTCTGTACTGGGTAAGATCACAATGAAGGTTTCATCTTCTTAAAAAAAGAAGCCTTGCCCCTCACCTGAGCTGTGGTGACATCAAGTTAATCTCTGTATCTCTCTCTCTCTCTCTCTCTCACTCTGTGTGTGTGTCTCTCTCTCTGTCTCTCTCTCTCTCT
>NW_025203895.1:1150-2136 GCF_004010195.1 Chiloscyllium plagiosum
CCCCCCCCAACCCCCTTTGAGAAGGGTGGGGAGGGGGGGGAATCTCTAAACGGGACCAGATTAGCTTGGGATACTTGGTCAACATGAATGAGGCGGGCCGAAGGGCCAGTTTCCATGCTGTATGATTCTAAACTGGACTAGATTAGTTTGGGATATCTGGTCGGCATGGACGAGATGGGCCGAAGGGTCTGTTTCCGTGCTGTATGACTCTAAACTGGACTAGATTAGTTTGGGATATCCGGTCAGCATGGACGAGATGGGCCGAAGGGTCTGTTTCCATGCTGTACATCTCTACGACCCAGCCCCCTGCACTGAAGAATTCCCCATGGTCCCTCCCCATCTCTGTCTTTGATAGGTGACCCCTTACTCTGGTCCTAGACCCTCCCACACACAATGGGGGGAGCACCCTCTCCACATTTCCCCCCTGTCAATGTCCTCCCCCCCCCCGAGAATCTTCAATAAGGTCGCCCCCTCATTCTCCTGAACCCCAGGCCCCATTCACCCTCTCCCTCATCAGACTCTCCACTCCGTTCCCCGGGATCGGCCGAGGGAACAGTCTCTGGGCTGCCTCCGTGTCTATCATTTCTTAGATACGTGGCCCCGAACCTGGCTCATGGTGTCCCAGCTCCCCTCTGAGTAGCGCCTGGGATCGTTTTAGCAAATCCCCCTGGACTTTGAGACTCTAAAGTAACCCCCACAAGTTCCATTTGCCTTGGCTGCACATCACGGACTGTCTCCCCTCTGAGTAAGATCTGCCCAGGAGGGGTAGAGAGAGAGAGAGAGAGAGAGAGAGAGACAGCGACAGAAAATCCCAGCCACTCTGAGTTTCCAGAAAGGAGCTAGGCAGGAACAGAGCTCAGGTACAGTGCCACTCTGACTGAACGTGTGGGAACAAGCCTTGGGATGTCCGAACAGGGGGAGGAAGAGGAGGGCGGGGGCGGGGGCGGGGGAGGGTTATTCCCTCTTCTGTGACTCCCTCTCTCCCT
>NW_025203895.1:2242-3719 GCF_004010195.1 Chiloscyllium plagiosum
CTCTCTCTCCCTCTCCCTGTCTCTCTCTCTCTCTCCCCCACCCGTCCACCACCTCTTTCTCTCTCTCTCTCGACCACTCAGCTTGTGAAAGGAGGTCGAAGTGGGGAGAAGGAGGGCGCGAGAATTTTAAAATATTCACCCTGTCCAAAACTGAAATGGGGAGAGAGAGGAGAGAGAGAGAGAGAGAGATTGGGAGAGACGCAGGGGTTGGACTGGAATGGGACACTTCTTACAAAACATTAAACTCTGGCAAACTTTTGTAACCGGGGAGAGGGAGTTGGCGCACGTTCGCAGAATCGCGGAAGAAGGTTTGCAAAAAGTGTGATAAATCAGGGGTTGACGGAGGGTGTGTGTGGTGGGGGGTGGTGTACAGGGGGTTGATTCTAAAGAGGTTACGAAATGAGTTTGTAACTTACCATAGCGCCTGGAAGTTCTCTCTCTCTGTTCCTCTGTCCTGCCGTCAGATTCAGCGTGATTTCTCTCTCTAGGATTTGTTTAAAAGCCCTCCAATTGCGATCGCCCCCCCGTCCATGCTCTGCAGAGTTTCACCTGGAGGTTGGGGGGATTGCGATGTTGTCCGGGAAGGTGGGTGTGTGGGTGGGTGGGGAGGGGAAAGGTTACATTCTTTGGGTAGATAAGGAGGTCTGTCCGCTCGCCTGTCTGTCTCTCTCTCTCTCTCTCTCTCTGTATCTCTCTCTGTATCTCTCTCTCTCTCTCTCCCGCACCCCCCTCCCCCCTGCAGATTGAAATTCCTCTGTTCAGAAACTAAAGGTGGAGGCAGGTAAAGGTGCTGTTTACCTGGAGAATTGTGGGTAGGTACAGATATGAGCCAAACGCCAAGCACCATCTAGTGGGCGACTGGATCTTTCACAGCCCCGGGCGCTACAGCAAGGCTGGAGGGGGATGTAGAGGAGACTTACCAGGGTGCAGCCTGGACTCGGAGCCTGAGAGACCTCGAGGGACAATGGTGGGCGTGTTGGAGGGTTGGGGTAACGGTCGGGGAGGGCGCTACCTGACTGAAATCAGGAGGGGTGTGCATGGTGTATTGGATTAGATTAGATTAGATTCCCTACAGTGTGGAAACAGGCCCTTCGGCCCAACTAGTCCACCCCGACCCACCGAAGAGTAACCCACCCAGACCCAAGGGTGGCCCGGCTGCTCAGTGGTTAGCACTGCTGCCTCACGGCGCCAGGGACCCAGGTTCAACTCCCGCCTCGGGTGGCTAACTATCTGTGTGGAGTTTGCACATTCTCCCTGGGTCTGCGTGGGTTTCCTCCGGGTGCTCCGGTTTCCTCCCACAGTCCAAAGATGTGCAGGTTAGGGTGGATTGGCCATGCTAAATTGTCCCATAGTGCCCAGGGATGTGCAGGTTAGGATGGATTGGCCATGGTAAATTGTTCCATAGTGTCCAGGGATGTGCAGGTTAGGGTGGATTGGCCATGCTAAATTGTCCCATAGTGCCCAGGGATGGGCAGGT
>NW_025203895.1:8524-9000 GCF_004010195.1 Chiloscyllium plagiosum
GAAATGAAGGTCCTGGTTGTGGATCCGGTGGGGTTGTCTGAACAAATTGTCTACTTGCTTAGATGGAAATGTGTTGCTGGAGAAGCGCAGCAGGTCAAGCAGCATCTAGGGAACAGGAGAATCGACGTTTCGGGCATTAGCCCTTCTTCAGGAATCTACTTGCTTACCCAATTTATTCCTCTGGACTCCAGTTCTCTGGTTTCAGCATGACCTGCTCCTTTTCTTAGGACACTCCTTTATCTGTTAACTACTTCTTTTCTCTCATGGAGCAAAATTCCCACATCTCAACAAATCCACAAGCTAAGTATGTGTTCAACAGTATTCCATTGAGGAGGGGTTTATGCTACTAACTGTGTGCAAGAAAACCACCAAAATATATACTAACTGAAATTCCAAGCTACCTACAAAACTTGACACAATTTTACAACAATTAGCTCTAAAAGTTCACTCGTCAAATTTAGATTACACATTGTACT
>NW_025203896.1:0-9000 GCF_004010195.1 Chiloscyllium plagiosum
GGGGTACTGTCACAGGTAGTCAGAGGAGTACTGTCACAGTTAGTCAGGGGGCACTGTCACAGTTAGTCAGGGGGTACTGTCACAGTTAGTCAGAGGGGTACTGTAACAGTTAGTCAGGGGGTACTGTCACAGTTAGTCAGGAAGCACTGTCACAGTTAGTCAGGGGGGCACTGTCGCAGTTAGTCAGGGGGTACTGTCACAGTTAGACAGAGGGTTACTGTCACAGTTAGTCAGGGAGGCACTGTCACAGTTAGGGGGTACTGTCACAGTTAGTCAGAGGGGTACTGTCACAGTTCGTCAGGGGGTACTGTCACAGTTAATCAGAGGGGTACTGTCACAGTTCGTCATGGGGTACTGTCACAGTTAGTCAGGGAGCACTGTCACAGTTAGTCAGGGAGCACTGTCACAGTTAGTCAGGGAGCACTGTCACAGATAGTCAGGGGGTACTGTCACAGTTAGTCAGAGGGGTACTGTCACAGTTAGTCATGGGGTACTGTCACAGTTAGTCAGGGGGCACTGTCACAGTTAGTCAGGGAGCACTGTCACTGTTAGTCAGGGAGCACTGTCACAGTTAGTCAGGGGGTACTGTCACAGTTAGTCAGAGGGGTACTGTCACAGTTAGTCCTGGGGTACTGTCACAGTTAGTCAGGGGGCACTTTCACAGTTAGTCAGGGGGTACTGTCACAGTTAGTCAGAGGGGTACTGTCATAGTTAGTCAGGGGGCACTGTCACAGTTAGTCAGGGGGTACTGTCACAGTTAGTCAGAGGGGTACTGTCACAGTTCGTCAGGAAGCACTGTCACAGTTAGTCAGGGGGGCACTGTCACAGTTAGTCAGAGGGGTACTGTAACAGTTAGTCAGGGGGTACTGTCACAGTTAGTCAGGAAGCAGTGTCACAGTTAGTCAGGGGGGCACTGTTGCAGTTAGTCAGGGGGTACTGTCACAGTTAGACAGAGGGTTACTGTCACAGTTAGTCAGGGGGGTACTGTCACCGTTAGTCAGGGGGCACTGTCACAGTTAGTCAGGGGGGTACTGTCACAGTTAGTCAGGGGGCACTGTCACAGTTAGTCAGGGTGTACTGTCACAGTTAGTCAGAGGGTACAGTCACAGTTAGTCAGAGGGATACGGTCACAGTTAGTCAGGGAGCACAGTCACAATTAGTCAGAGGGGTACTGTCACAGTTAGTCAGGGGGTACTGTCACAGTTAGTCTGAGAGGGACTGTCACAGTTAGTCAGAGATGTACTGTCACAGTTAGTCAGGGTGTACTGTCACAGTTAGTCAGAGGGTACAGTCACAGTTAGTCAGAGGGATACGGTCACAGTTAGTCAGGGTAGCACAGTCACAATTAGTCAGAGGGGTACTGTCACAGTTAGTCAGGGGGCACTGTCACAGTTAGTCATGGAGGTACTGTCACAGTTAGTCAGGGAGTACTGTCACAGATAGTCAGTTGGCACTGTCACAGTTAGTCAGAGGAGTACTGTCAGAGTTAGTCAGAGATGTACTGTCACAGTTCGTCAGGGAGCACTGTCACTGTTAGTCAGGGAGCACTGTCACAGATAGTCAGGGGGTACTGTCACAGTAAGTCAGGGGGTACTGTCACAGTTAGTCAGAGGGGTACTGTCACAGTTAGTTGAAACTTTATTGCTGGAACAGCACAGCAGGTCAGGCAGCATCCAGGGAACAGGAGATTCGACGTTTCGGGCACAGGCCCTTCTTCAGGAATGAGCAGAGAGTGTACAGAATCCCCAAGTGGAAAATGAAGTGTTGTTCTTTGAACTTGCGTTAAGGAACACTGCAACAGATCTGGGACAGAAATGTTGGTGTAGGAACACAGTGGTGTGTTGAAGTGGAGGCAGTGGGAAACTCTGGGTCATGTTTTACAGACAGAGTGTAGGTGTTCAGCAAAGCGGTCATCAAATCTGTGTTTCATCTCCCCCGATATACAGGAGACCACATTCTGAGCAGTGAATGAAATAAATGAGTTGAGAGAAGTGCAGGTAAGCTGCTGCTTCACCTGGAAGGTGTGCCTGAGGCCTTGGATACTGAGGTTGGAGGAAGTAAATCGGCAAGTAAGTCACCTTGTGCAAGACCAACCCCTTCCCACAAACGTCACTTCAATATATTACCACCTTTCCTGAGCTGTTAACAGTTCTGATGAAGAATCGCCAGACTCGAAATATTATCTTGCTTTCAAAGAACACAGAACATTACAGCACAGTCCAGGCTCTCTGACCCTCAATGTTGTGCTGACCTGTGAAACCAGCCTGAAGCTGAACTAACCTGCATTGTTGCATTATCATCCATATGTTTATCCAATGGCCATTTAAAAAGACATTAAAGTCGGTGAGTCTACTACAGTTGCAGGCAGGGAGTTTCACGCCATTACTACTCTCTGAGTAAAGAAACTACCCCTCTGACATCTGTCCTATATCTATCACCGCTCAATTTAAAGCTATGTCCTCTCATGCTAGCCATCACTATCCGAGGAAAACGTCTCTCTCTGCTAACACTATCTAATCCTCTGATCATCTTTCACATCTCTATTAAGTCACCTCTCAACCTCTTCCTTCTAACGAAAACAGCCTCAGGTCACTCAGTCTTTCCTCAGAAGACCTTCCTTCCATACCAGACAATATCCTCATAAATCTCCTCTGCATCTTTTCCAAAACTTACACATCCTTCCTATAATGTGGTAACCAGAACTGTACGCAATACTCCAAGTGCGGCCACACCATAGTTTCCTACAGCTGCAACATAACCCCATGGTTCATATGCCTTCTTAACAATCCTATTAACCTGGGTGGCAACTTTCAGGGATCTATGTACATGGACACGGAGATCTTTCTGCTCATCCACACTGCAAGAACCTTACCATTACCCCAGTACTCTGTATTACTGTTACTTCTTCCAAAATGAATCACCTCACACTTTTCTGCATTAAACTCCATTTGCCACCTTTCAGCCCAACTCTGCAGCTTATCTATGTCCCTCTGTAAGCAGCAATATCCTTCAGCACTGTCCACAGCTCGACCGACCTTAGAGTCATTTGTAAATTTACTAACCCATCCTTCTACGCCATCATCCAGGTCATGTATAAAAATGACAAACAGCAGTGGCCCCTAAACAGATCCTTATGGTATACCACTAATAACTGAACACCAGGATGAACATTTGCCACCACCACTCTCTGTCTTCTTTCAGCTAACCAATTTCTGATTCATACCACTAAATCACCCTCAATCCCATACCTCCATATTTACTGCAACAGCTTACCATGGGGAACCTTATCAAACGCTTTACTGAAATCCATGTACACCACATCAACCACTATACCCTCATTCATCTTCTCAACCATCTCAATAAGCTTTGCGAGGCACGACCTGCCCTTCACAAAACTGTGTTGACTATCCCTAATCAAATTGTTCCTTTCTAGTTAATAATAAATCCTATATCTTATAATTCTTTCCAGCACTTTACCCACAACTGAAGTAAGGCTCACTGCTCTATAATTACCAAAGTTGTCTCTACTCCCCTTCTTGAACAAGGGGACAACATTTGCTATCTTCCAGTCTTCTGGCACAATTTCTGTCGACAATGACGACATAAAGATCAAAGCCAAATGTTCTGCAATCTCCTTCCTGGCTTCCCAGAGAATCTGAGGATAAATCACATCCGGCCCAGGGGACTTATCTATTTTCACACTTTCCAGAATTGCTAACACCTCCTCCTTACGAACCTCAGTCCCATCTCATCTAATAGCCTGTACCTCAGTGTTCTCCTCAACAACATTGTCTCTTTCCAGTGTAAATACTAATGAAAAATATTCATTTAGCACCTCTCCTATCTCCTCGGACTCCAAGCACAAATTCCCACTCCTGTCCTTTCTTCTCACAGATGCTACCATATCAGCAGAGTCTCTGCAGAAATTTCTGTTTTGTTTCCAATCTCCAGCATTCGCTGTTGTGTTTTAATTCCCAAATGAGCCTGACTTTACAAGCAAATGTGACTGACTGAGTTCCAGCTGACAAAGAGGGAAGGAGCAGAAAAGCTGGGTGACTGGTTGGCCAATAAAATCTGAGTGCTTTGCTGAAGCATGCAAATATTTTTCAAAGCACAACATCTGTCAGACAAATAAGTCATTTGTTTAATCTCCGCAAAGAACTATTCAATGCTGATGGCTTGTGAAGGCTTATGATGCTGGGAGCTTAGCTTCAGTAATGTGTGTAAGATCCTTTCATTGTTCTAAATACCTACAGTGTGGCTGTTAGAAGATGCAGCTTGTGGGCTGTTACATCCACATTTCTGTCAAGTCCTAATGATATGTTAAAAGCCAAAAGAACTGCGGCTGCTGTAAATCAGAAACAAAAACAGAAATTGTTGGAGAGACTCTGCTGGTATGGTAGCATCTGTGGGTTCTGAGGCTCAGTCGACCCAAAACGTTTCTCTTCACAGATGCTGCCAGCTCTAATGCTATGTTCTAGGTTCAGTTACAGAAAGCAAGCAAGCAGGCTCTTGCTCAAAGTTTTCTCCGCCTCTCGTTCCTTTACCTCATAAAGGATAAAGCTGGATGGGATGCTGAGACATTTTCTTATTTGGTGAGGGATCCACTGGGAATGATAACTAAGCAGAGATACTTGCCATGTGTTCAGTGTGTCGGTCTCTGCTGTCTGCTTTGCCTGGAGCTGCTGCTTCCATTATGCGCCTGGGACCCATGATTTTCATCGCAACTCACTCTGTGATTATCTTTTTGAATTGAGACTCAACAGCATTTGGCAAGATTTAACAATGTTACTCAGGGCTGGCAACACAGAAACAAAGTTAAAAATCAGACAACACTAGGTTATAGTTCAACAGATTTATCAGCTACCTGATGAAGGAGCAGTGCTCCGGAAGCTAGTGCTTCCAAATAAACCTGTTGGACTATAACCTAGTGTTGTCAGATTTTTAACTTTGCCCACCTTAGTCCAACACCGGCACCTCAGGGAGGCACTGTGTCAGTTACTCAGGGGGGACTGTCAGTTTGTCGGGGGTACTGTCATAGTTAGTCAGGGGGTACTGTTACAGTAGGTCGGGGGCACTGTCACAGTTAATCAGGGGGTACTGTCACAGTTGGTCAGGGGGCACTGTCACAGTTAGTCAGGGGGGCACTGTCACAGTTAGTCAGCGGGGCACTGTCACAGTTAGTCAGAGGGTACTGTCACAGTTAATCTGAGGGGTACTGTCACAGTTAGTCATGGAGGCACTGTCACAGTTAGTCAGGGGGCTCTGTCACAGTTAGTCAGTGGGTACTGTCACAGTTAGTCAAGGGATACTGTCACAGTTAGTCAGGGGCACTGTCACAGTTAGTCAGGGGGGTACTGTCACGGTTAGTCAGAGGGTTACTGTCACAGTTAGTCGGGGACACTGTCACAGTTAGTCAGCTGGCACTATCCCTGTTAGTCGGGGGCACTGTCATAGTTAGTCAGGGGGCTCTGTCACAGTTACTCAGAGGGGTATTGTCACAGTTAGTCAGGGGGCACTGTCACAGTTAGTCAAAGGGGTACTGTCACCATTAGTCAGAAGGGTACTGTCACAGTTAGTCAGGGAGGCACTGTGTCAGTTACTCAGGGGGGACTGTCAGTTTGTCGGGGGTACTGTCACAGTTAGTCGGGGGCACCGTCACAGTTAGTCAGGGGGCACTTTCACAATTAATCAGGGGATACTGTCACAGTTAGTCGGGGTCACTGTCACAGATAGTCAGGGGGTACTGTCACAGTTAGTCAGGGGGGCACTGTCACAGTTAGTCAGAGGGGTACTGTCACAGTTTGTCGGGGCCACTGTTCCAGTTAGTCATTGGGTACTGTCACAGATAGTCTGGGGCTACTGTCACAGTTAATTAGAGGGGTACTGTCACAGTTAGTCGATGGCACTGTCATAGTTTGTCAGGGGGACACTGTCACAGTTCGTCAGAGGGGTACTGTCACAATTAGTCTGGGGGGCACTGTGTCAGTTAATCAGGCGGGCACTGTCAAAGTTAGTCAGGGGGGCACTGTCACAGTTAATGAGGGGCACTGTCACAGTTAGTCAGGGGGCACTGTCACAGTTTATCAGGGGGCACTGTCAGAGTTAGTCTCAGAGAGGTACTGTCACAGTTAGTCAGGGGGCACTGTCACAGTTAGTCAGGGGGTACTGTCACAGTTAGTCAGGGGGCACTTTCACAGTTAATCGGGGGTACTGTCACAGTTAGTCAGAGGGATACTGTCACAGTTAGTCAGAGGAGTACTGCCACAGTCAGTCAGGGCGGAGTGTCAAAGTTAGTCAGGGGGGCACTGTCACAGTTAATGAGGGGCACTGTCACAGTTAGTCAGGGGGCACTGTCACAGTTTATCAGGGGGCACTGTCAGAGTTAGTCAGGGGGACACTATCACAGTTAGTCGGGGGTACTGTCACAGTCGGTGGCACTGTCACAGTTGGTCAGAGGGTACTATCACAGTTAGTCAGTGGGCACTGTCACAGTCAGGGGACACTGTCACATTTAGTCAGGGGGGCACCGTCACAGTCAGGGTGTTATGTCACAGTTAGTCAGGGGGTAGCATTCCAGCCAGCGATGGGGTAACTGACAGTCAGTTGTGAACAAACAAAAAGAACATCTTATTGGAATAATCTGCCGGATTCTGTAACATCTGAAATACTGTAGTACATTTACTGTCGGGTCAAAGCGCACTAAATTGCTGCAAAAACCCTTCACTTGACCTCATTTTGTAAAAGATATGTAACATTAGCACTTATGCTGACTCACTGCGACAAATTCCAGCAAGGGAATGACTACTAATATCGTCTGATGTGTCCGACTGATCGCTATCCCGAGTTGGAATCATAGGACAATACGATGTGTCAGTTGTATCTAATGATGTGACAAGAGAAGAAATTCTCATTGAGCATGTAAATATGGAATAGACAGACATTTGTCAAATGAACCTTAAGAAATGCAAAATCATGTATTTTTCAAAGGAAAAGTCAGGAAAGACAATATAAAATATTAAATTCTCAAAGCTGTGCAGGGACCTGGAGTATATATGTTAATGGTATGTTATTGATGGCAGAAAAATTGGAATCATTTGCAATGATTCTGGGCTTAATATATCATTTGGTCAAACTCATTATGAAACTTCTAATTAATATTAACACTTTAGTGGACTCACTGTCAGTAGTAGTATCTATAAACATAGAGCTGTATGTTGAGTCAGTTGTATCTTGAGTTGTTGATTGCACTGTGGAAAGAGAAAAGTCCATTTGAACAATTATCTGTGTTATGAGGTTGTGGGTGCACTATTCCTTTAAAAGTGCTGAAATGTCTGGCTAACACAAAGTGTGCTGAATATTTAAAAATGTAACATTTGGATTGAAACACATATCTGGTTCTGTGTTGCCAAGATACACAAACAAATTCAAATTTTGGTCACTCAGTTTAAAGGATGCCCTAGATCCAATTGGATTTGAACCTTACCATTTCTAATGACATCAAACCAATGAAATGATCCGATGTTTTGGGGTAAAAATATCAAACATTTTGAAGAGTTTGCCAGAGCAGCAAAGAGCAGCCAGCACCAACAAGTCTACTTGCAGAAAGATCTGCTCTCGGAGAGGTACCTTTATCTATCAAAGACCTGTGGAGCAGAATCTCCAAGAAGAAGAAGAAAGGAAGAACTGAAAGCTGACTGGTTATGAAACACGATTTTTTTTTGGTAAATCTTTATCGGGATTTTTTTATCGGACTAGTATTGTAGAGTGGGAGGTAAAAGATAGGTTTAAGAGAAAGGAGTTGTAAATATTCTCTGTTAGACTTAAAGAATGAAATTGTTAATTTTTACTTTAAGTAGTGCATTTTGGGATAGTTCTTGACCTCTCAAATTTTAACAGATTACAGCACAGGATGAATCTTTTCTGTGCTGCAGGTTTAAATTAGCAGAGGGGTTTAGTCCGTGTCATAACGTGAAATTCATAAGCATTTGTTAAATGAAATTTATTATCAAGAAGTGTGACGATAGGAAAAATGAGCACAGACAATGTAACTTAAAGGATTAATTTCCAAAGATTCCAGTCAGATGGGCCACTTTGTAAATAGTGGCAGAGTAAAGGAAAGGTAAAAAAGCAATGCTCTCACAAACCTTTGAAAAACATTGGTTTAGCATAACCTGCTATATTCCATGCAATTCTGGGCAACACACTTTAAGAGGAAAAGAGGGTTCAGAAAAGATCAATGAGTTTTTTTTAACATACTTTCTCATGTTGTGGTTGTCACTGGCAAGACCAGTCTTTGGTGAGCAGCACTGATTACCATTGAAAACGTGATATGGTGTTGTCTACATTAACTACAGAAGACATTCTGGTGCTGGTGCACTCATTGTGCTGCTGGGAAGGGAGCTTCAGGAGTTTGGATGTTACCTCGAAGATGGACAATGGTCAAGTTGCTCTCCTCGGAGCAGAGCAAGTTCAGAGGAGATTGGATGGAGGTGTTCAAAATCGGACAAAGAGTCACTTTACTTGAAGTGTTGAGGTGCTTTCTCTGCATGGATGCTGCCAGACCTGATGAGTTTCTCCAGCAATTTCTACTTTTGATTCAGATTTCCAGCATCCACAGTTCTTTGTTTGATTTTACTGTCCAAAAGTCATATCCCAGCTGGACAGGGTAGGGTAGGGAGAGACAAAGGATCTATTGCCTGTGAACGTTTGTTAAAGATGATTGGTAATGAAGTGATAGCATTGTGAAGTGTAGCTTCTTTAACAGAGAGATTAATATCTTGAGTGTGTTGTCCAGGTTGTTGCAAAGTAATTCCATGGTAACTTGACAGAAACATTTTCTGGGGCTATGCAGAAAAGGAAGTGCTTCTCCCAAAAGCTGGCAGAGATACCATGGTTCAAATGGCCTCCTTCTGTGGTGTACTCATTGCATACTTCCATGATTCAATTCCCTCAACATCATCCACTTTACCACTTGTTTTGCCAGTTACCACCTCAAAC
>NW_025203897.1:0-786 GCF_004010195.1 Chiloscyllium plagiosum
CCAACCCCTGCAAATGGAAACGTTCCTGAGAACAGCAGTAAAAACATTCTCCCAAAGCAGTATCGCAGACACCTGACCAAGTATTTCATTCAGTATAAATGGGAGTGCACAGTGAAGTAATTAATAGCAGAACTAGTGAGATGAGACTGAAGTTTTCTAAGATCAGCCTTTCAGACTGGATGTTTGCAAATAAAGTCTCCTTGCATCAAACAGACCTAACGGATGAGCCCATCATATGTCTTTTGTGCCCCGGGCTGTAAGCAACACCTTCAAAAATGATTTGAGACTCTGAGCAGATCATACAGTGCAATGGGATTGCCATTAATCTTCCCATTTCAGCTCTGCTCATTGCATTTGCGTCATTGGCTTTGTTGATATTCAGGCTGCAGCAGGCAGGGTTCAGGGAGATTCAGCGCTGTGATTGGCTGTGAATGGATTCACAGCCACAGACAGATTAGTACAGGCTTCATTGGAGTTGCTAATAGTGCAGGAGGAATGGAAACCGAGGGTGAGACAAACATACACACGCATCAACACAGAGTCAGACAAACACACCGACAGACACAGACACTTAGAGAGGCCGAGTGAAATACATACACTCAGAAACACGGTGGGATGCAGGCACGGAAACTGTGACAGAAATGAGGATGAAAGAAAGCCACCTTCACAAACAAAAAGAAACCAAGTAAGGCATACAGATACAAGGGCACAGGAGCCAGAGGCATCAATGCACACGCAAACATTAACACGCACACACATACACAAACACACACACATACACAAACA
>NW_025203897.1:7424-9000 GCF_004010195.1 Chiloscyllium plagiosum
CACCTCTCCCAACCACAACTTGCTCGACCTCCTCTCCACACCATCTTCCCAACACACCCTCCCACCTCCCCACTCCTCCCCTTCCACACCTACCCTCCCTCCCTCCACTCCCATGCCAGACCCCCAGCTCCAGCACCCGAGGAAATTCTTTCTCCATATCTTACCCCAGCCAGCCCCTTGACCACTCTCGGTCACTGGTCACTCTTCTGTACTTCAGAGAATTGAAATCGAGTCAATACAATTGTCCTTGTAATTATATCCTTCTTACCTCCTGTTCACATGTTTATACAATGACTGAGACAAACAGACAGAATTACCTCTGTAACACTGCCCTGGAGATATCGGCCTACTTCACTTGCTTAAGCCTGGAGCATTAATCACGAATGTGTGACTAAAGGTGAGAGTGTGGCAAACTGAGACAAGCTGTCACTGAGGGAACCAATGTGCGTGTTAACATCTTGGGAGGCTTGGCTGAGCTCCCAGAGAGGTGGACTTCACCCAGAATGCTGTTTCTTCAGGAAGGGCACGGATCTGCCTGGGTTTGCTGAATCAGGTGCCTGAAACCCAGTCACTTTCTCGAATTCCCATCCAGCATCACCGCCCCCAACCCACCCTGTGGCTGTCGATTTAACTGTGTCTGCGTCATTTTGGATCATCTGCCTTGGGATCCTCCAATCACATGGCATCAATTTCGATTTTCCCAGTTTCCTCATCTCCCCTCCCCTCACCTCATCCCAGATTCTCCCCTCCAACTCGGCATTGTCCTCTTGACCTGTCCTCCCTGTCCATCTTCCTTCCCATCTATCCACTCCATCCTCCCCTCCGACCTATCACCTTCTCCCTCACCTCCATCTACCTATCACACGCTCAGCTATCACACCCCCCTACCCCATCCCCTTCCCATTTATCTCTCAGCTCCCCTTGGGAACACACTCCCCACACCCAACATTCCTGATGAAGGGCTTATCCTCGTAATGTTGACTCTCCTGCTCCTTGGATGCTGCCTGACTGGCTGTGCTTATCTAGCACCACACGTTTTGACTCTGATCTCCAGCATCTATAGTCCTCACTTTCTCCCTGCCATTTGTGATCTACCAGATCCAAGTTCTGTCGTGAAATGGTGATGATCCTGAGGGAGAGATCCTCCTGTTATTGGTGCCATGGGGTTTGGGGAGAGATCCTCCTGTTATTGGTGCCATGGGGTTTGGGGAGAGTACCTTAATGAAACTCCATTAGGTGTTTCTGAAAGTGACCCCCACTTGCTGCATTACTGCACTCTGCACCACTCTCCCCAACGTTCAGACATTTCCCTTGGGAATTCCTGTACAATGCATTCCTTGGAGAGAAAATACCTTCCTCAGCTCCGTCTTAAACGGACGATGCCTTATATTTAAACTCTGATCCCTGGCTCTAGATTCTCCCAGAAGAGGATCCATCCTTCCCACATCCTGCCCTCTGTCAGGTCCCCACAGGATCGGACATGTTTTAATTAGTTTGCAGATTTCTGACTCCCCACATCTCCCTCACCGCTTCCTCCCTCACAATCCTCCAGCAAGGTACACTCCAACGTGTCCGT
>NW_025203898.1:0-1433 GCF_004010195.1 Chiloscyllium plagiosum
TCAGACACACTCAATCCATCACGGTCACACTGACCCCCTCACACTCACTCCATCATAGTCACCCTGACCAGCTCACACTCACTCCATCACCGTCACCCTGACCCCCTCACACACACTCGATCAGGGTCACCCTTACTCTCTCACACTCATTCCATCACCATCACACTGACCCCCACACACTCACTCCATCACTGTCACCCTGACTCTCTCACACTCTCTCCATCAGGGTCACACTCATACCCTCCCACTCATTCCATCATTGTCACACTGAACCCCTCACACTTACTCCATCACAGGCACACTCACCCTCTCACACTCACTCCATCACCATCACCCTGACCCCCACATACTCACTCCATCACTGTCACACTTTTACCCTCACACACACTCCATCACCGTCGCCCTGACCCCTTCATATTCACTCGATGTCTGTCATCCTAACCCCCTCACACTCACTCCATCGCTGCCTCTCTGACACCCTCAAGCACATTCCATTACAGTCACCCTGACCCCTCACACTCACTCTATCAGTCAGCCTGATCCCCTTACACTCACTCGATCACCATCACCATGATCCCCACATACTCACTCCACCACTGTCACACCGGCCCACTCACACTCACTCCATCACTGTCACCCTGACCCCCTCACACTCACTCGATCACTGTCACCATGACCCCCTCACACTCACTCCATCACTGTCACACTGACCCCCTTACGCTCACTCTATCACCGGCACACTCATCTTCTCACACTCACTCTATCAATGTCACCCTGACCAACTGACACTCACTCCGCCACCATCACCCTGACCGCCTCACACTCCATCTCTTTTTCTCTGACCCCCTCACATTCACACCATCACCGTCACCCTAACCCCCTCACACTCACTCCATCAGCGTAACACTGACCACCTCACACTCACTCTATCAAAGTCACCCAGAATCTCTCACACTCACTCCATCACTGTCCACCCAGACCCCCTCACATCCACTCCATCACCGTCACTCTGACGACCTCACACTCACTCCATCACCATCTCACTTACCCCCTCATAGTCACTGCATCACTGTCACTCTAACCCCCTCACACCCACTCCATCATCGTCACCCTGACCCCCTCACACACACTCCATCAGCGTCACCCTCACCCCCTCACACTCACTCCATCACGGTCACCCTAACCCGCTCACACTCACTCCATCACAGTAATCCTGACCTCCTCACATCCACTCCATCACCGTCACCATTAACTACACAGACTCACTCCATCACCGTCACACCGGCCCACGCACACTCACTCCTTCACTGTCACCCTAACGTCCTCACACTCACTCCATCACCGTCACCCTAACCCCTCACACTCACTCCATTACCGTCATCCTGACCTCCTCACACTCACTCCATCACTGTCACACTGTCCTTCTCACACTC
>NW_025203898.1:4082-9000 GCF_004010195.1 Chiloscyllium plagiosum
ATAGTGTTTCCCCTGTCGTCTACACTCAGTGGATCATATTCCACACCATTTTTGACAGTTCTAGCATTTGCAACTACTAAATACATCTTCCCCTACCTGCTCTTTCAGCATTTTGTAGGGATTATTCCTTCCACAATATCCTAGTCTACACCTCATTCAAGCTGAACATTCCACTTCTTCTCTAAGGCACCTTCCCTTGCATGCATTTGCAACAATTGTCCTTTCACACCTCTTATCCAAGGTCTCAAATACTTCTTCCAAGTCATGCAATGGTTTATTTGTATTCATTCAAATTAGTATACTGTGTTCACTGCTCATAGTGTGTGATTTCTTCAACACTGGGGAGATCAATCACAGGCTGGGCAACCACTTTCTGAACATAGGTTCAGTCTGTAAGCTTGATCCTGAGCTTCTAGTTTTTGTCATCACAATTCTTCATCTTAGACAAAAGACAACAGACAAAAGGTGCAGGAGTAGGCCATTCTGCCCTTCAAGCCAGCCCCACTATTCATTATGATCATGGCTGATCATCCTCAATCAGTATCCTGTTCCTGCTTTATTCCCATAACCCTTGATTCCACTATCCTCAAGAGCTCTATCCAACTCTTTCTTGAAAGTATCCAGAGACTTGGCCTCCACAGCCTTATGGGGCAGAGCATTCCATACAACCACCACTCCTCAACTCTGTTCTAAGTGGCCTACCCCTTATTTTAAACTGTGTCCTCTGGTTCGGGACTCACCCATCAGCGGAAACATGCTTCCTGCCTCCAAAGTGTCCAATTCTTTAAAAATCTTGTTTCAATGTTGACCTTTCTGTCCTTATTCTGCTATATTGTTCCAGTGAAACTTAATGCAAGCTTGAAAACAGCACATTATCTTTTAACTTAGCATTCTACAGCCTTCTGAACTCAGTAGGTTCAACAACTTTAGATCAACAACTCTGCTTCCATCCCGTTCTCTGTGCTTTGGATTTTGCTTTGAGATAAATCTGAGTTTGACCTTGTCTTGGTCTCTTTCTATAACTGTTAATGCAATGCAAGTCACATTTGGACACAACCTTTGTTTCTTTACAATATACGTGACCATTCTTTTTAAGGGTTGCACCTCAACAACTTTTTTTATTAAATCTTCGAAGGCCTAACCTATCAGTGACTTTCTCCTTTGTTCTCATTGTCGCTTCACACCTCCCACTTTCTTAAAAATACTCTTACTTTTCTTATCGTTTCTCAGTTCTGCTGAGATAATTGACCTGAAACACTAACTCGGTTCCTCTCCATAAATGCTGCTGGTTCTACCTTTTTTTTTTGAGTGATTTTTATTAGTTATTTTATTCAACATTTTCTTATAAGTCCAGACACACCATACCAACTGGATATTCAGTATTCTTTTCACTCAACAAAATAGTCATGCTTAGCCAGATAGATATTCCTTTCCTGAGTTGAGTTGATGATGACTGCTTAGATTATTGTTACAAAGATAACCCACAATTTTTAGATGAAATAAATCAATTCCATTACTTCAAACTATAATAAAATGAAACTAATGGGTCATTTTTCATGATTTATAGAAGTTGTTCCTCATCATTTCACGTACAATTTTAGGATCATGTTTATTTAGCTTATGTTTGCTGAGCCAAGGTATATATTTATCCTGAATGTTCAGTATTATATCTTATATAATATAATATCCTCTACTAAAATGCGGTTGAACAAATCCTACAAATTAACTTGCTTAAAGCTCATTCCTCATTTATTTCAAGTTAGATGTATTGAATTTATGTACAAGGTTCCTGATGTCTGTAATTCTGAATCTCAGATTGTGTGGTACTTGGTCATTCTCCGTGCACTCTTATATGTGGGTTGAGTCAGTAACATCCATACTGCCTCTCACAGCTTTCCTGATGCACTGGGTTGGGGATTACATCTTCCAATTATAATTTGGATGTACTTACATATTTTTAATTTGTGTTTGACAAATTGAAGAAACACATATCTTTATTATATCTTGATACAACAAAATATATTAATTCTTCTGTTTTGATGATATATAGCGCAACCCTCATGCTAGCCTTGTCTTTTTCACATTAAAAGATTTCTAAGCAGAGTTGCTCATTTTGTAGCTCTCCACTTAAAGTAGAATCCAGCTGCAGTGGTGCCCCAGGTATCCCTTAAATACTAAAGAGCGACATTACCGCCATCTCCAGTTGTTCCTTCTTTCCTTAAGAAGTTCATGTCCCTATATTTAGTATTTGCTACCATCCTCTGGAATTAGTCACTTATTAAGATTTCTTTAAAAATATAGAAATTTATTTTTTTTAAATGAAAGAACACAGCCTGTTGATGGCAGAAGACGTTCTCACTTTTATTAAACCTGAAATAAAATAGAATTTGATACAGAATATCATTTTCAATTAAATTGAAAAAGAGTTCATTGACAAAGTGGCAAAATAACTGACTAGATGGCTTCAAGTGGTTGACAAAACCCAATAGCAGATCATACTGGTATTTTCCCATAATTATGGAATTATTCGATTACTTGTTTTAAAAAAAATTACAAAATTATCATACTCTGTTCCAAATCATTCCTGGAGCTTTAAATAAAGTGACAGATTTCAAGGAGAAATTTTGCAGCAATGCAACATTCCATCCAACAATATGACAGTAGCAACAAATTATTTCCTTGAAAACTGTAGCGTAACAGGCATGAAATCCGAAAACACAAGGAACAGGCACAAATTCAATTCTAGGGAAAAGCATACGACTAACGGTTACTCATCATTAATCTGTTGACAATGTTACTTGACAGGATAAATCAAAGGTAACAATATAAGCATAGTCACCTATAAAAGCTGACCTCAGCATCAACAAAAATTCATATCATTTTTACTAAACGTTAAATTAGAAAAAAATCCCAGAAAATGCCAGTGAAAACATAAAGCAGTTCATGCAGCAATCATAAAAAGACGGTTAATTTTTGACTATAGACTTCTGCCAGTCTTCTTAGAATTAAAGGCTACAATTTATTTTTTTTCTATTAAGGGATATCAATGGTGAGCTTGTTATGATAGATGATGTTTAGATTCTTGTTTTTATCTTTGCTGTAGGTCAGTGAGTTCAATGAAAAATGTGTTTAGAATGTTGGTGAAGAACGATTTATAGAAATGGATGGAAACTGTGTTGATCACTACCATATGTCTGCTGTTATCTCTTGCTATATGATGAGTAGCAGAACAAGGAATTTCATGATTGAGGCTGTCTCTATATATTTTTGGTTAGTCAAATATTTTCACTAGAGATTGCAATGACAAGGAATCAACGATAGCAGTCATAAGTGTATTAAAAACATTTGGAGTGGAGGAAATGTATGCATTAGTTCATGCTAACTATTATACTGAAATCTATTCCAATAATCATCTCAGAATGTACAGAATCA
Source organism: Chiloscyllium plagiosum (assembly GCF_004010195.1). NCBI lineage: Eukaryota > Metazoa > Chordata > Chondrichthyes > Orectolobiformes > Hemiscylliidae > Chiloscyllium > Chiloscyllium plagiosum. The sequence continues at coordinate 7,515 of NW_025203898.1, forward strand.
AACTTTTACAGTCAGGAAACGTTTGTGGATTATATAGTCAGTATTCTACTGATATCTCAGCCGAGCAATCAACAAGATCAAAATTGGCTCAGAATGCTCCCTATTCTCTGGATTTTGTTTTCCCCAAACAAGACTCATTTTATCCAAACTCACTTGGTTTCCCAATTTGTTTACTAATCAGTCATCTCTTTCAGAAGTCTTACAAATCTTTGCAGTAAACACCTCCTTACCAAAAGGTGACACAAGTGATCATACTAGAAACAGATCACATATCCCACATCTGATGTATAACAATATGCACGACCCTTTTGCCAGCATGAAGTCTTTTATTTTATGTAATAAAATATTTGTAATTTACTCCTCAGAGATTCAAATATGGATCATTTGAGAGGAATATCTTCAATAAACATTTTCCAATCTTGTTATATATACACACAGTTAAATAAACTTTCAAACATTATTTGGAATAAATGTAATGCAACATTCAATTTCCAATTCATTACATATTCAAGTGCATTAATTAATTGTAATTTACCTGTATAACAAAAGTGAAGTTGAACTTCAAAGGCAATCAATGCTTCTGGGTTTGAGATGTCTCAGGGTGAGGGCAAACTGGAACCAACGCCCTAGGAGCCCTCAGCATTGACTTTTGTCACTTGAAGCCTCAGGGCATCAGGTTAAATATGGGCAAAGAGACCTCCTGCTGATTACCACCTACTGTTCCACTCTGTCCCTTCTAGGTGATAAAGCGATTTTCTATTTTGAATGCAACTTGGAAGGAAGCACAGGTTGCCAAGGACTCAAAGTGTAATCCTGATGGAGGATGTGAATGTCTATCAGCAAGAGTGGCTCAGTAGTACTACTGCTGGTTAAGTTAGCAGAACCATAAAGAACATAGCTCAAAGACTGGGTCTACAGACAATGGTAAAGGAATCACCAAGAGGAAAAAAAGTCCATTGGACCTCATGATCTCCAATCTACTCATCACAGAAGCTTCTGTCCATAACATTATCAATAGAAGTGACCACCGCATAGTCCTTGTGAAGACAAAGATCCATCTTCAGAACCTCCACTGTGGCACTATCACCGTACTTAATAGGACAGACTTTATTCAGCTCTGGCAATTCAAAACTGTAAAGCACTGTGGCCCATCAGCAGCAACAGAATTGTATTCAATCAAAATCTGTAACCTAATGGACCAGCACATCCCCACTCTACCATTACAATCAAGCTGGAAGATCAATTCTGGCTCAATGAAGATTGCAGGAGCGCTTGCTATACAAGTACCAGGCATATCTGAAACTGAGGTGTCAACCTAGTGAACTTGCAATACAGACTAATTTGCATGCCAAACAGCAGAATCAGCATGAACACAGCTAGGGTTAGGTGAACTCACAACCAACAGATCTGATTAAGCTCTGATGTCCTGGCACACACAGTTGTGAATAGTGCCAGACTATGGAACAATCAACAGGAGGTGAAACCT
>NW_025203899.1:0-2884 GCF_004010195.1 Chiloscyllium plagiosum
GGGTTGGACCAAAGGGTTTGTTTCCATGCTGTACATCTATTTGACTCTCTATGAGTCTAAGTGGTGTGAGTTTGACAAGTGTGAGCTGGTTGGTGATGGTCAGTACCTTCTTTGCTGAGGAGCACCATTGACAGTGTGTGGAATATGTTCCAATAGCAAATACAGGGATTCAGTGCAGTGAGCGGAGTTCTTCTGGCTTTGTTGAGGTGAGGTGGAAGGCTGAATTGGCAGTGTTTACCTACACTCTCCATTTTCTGAAGTAGGCATTCAGAGGACATGGATGTTAGTGAGTGATTTCTCAATGTTCAGAAGTTGGTTGGCCTGGAGAGACAGGTCATCAGCAGCTGTGTGGGTCTGTGGGAGAGAGCTCATTGGTATCGCTGTTGAAGAAAGCTGGTGCTGGTGTTGGTCTGCATTGCTGGTGGTGCATGCATGATCAACTTGATCTTCAAGGTGCACACTGAACCATCAATTGCTGACCATGGAATTGTTCAGCTGGAGAGTGTTCAGCCCTCTCTGCAGAGTTCCAATAACATGTCTGTGCTCCACACTGCATCTCAGGCCACAGGCGAAGTCACCAACATCAGTTCCTGCCTTTGAGCCTGATGCAGACTCTCCAGATAGCCACAGAGAAGACAGACTTCACAAGCCCTTCCACACAACGGGAGGTGTCGGCACAGAATGTAGCAGGAGTCAGTTGGATTCACATAGAATTCCTGAAGACCTTCGGAAAACAGCAAAGGAGGTGGCTAGCAAGGCTGTGCAACAATGTCCACCGTAATGGCACTATTCCAAAAAACCAGAAACAATCCAAGCTGGTGGCTATTGCCACACTGGGGTGGGGGGTACCAACATCTGACAGTATAATCACCCCTCAGCCTGCACTCAGTAACACTGAGCAGTATCACGGCCTCTCAGAGTGCTCTCAGTAACAGTGAACAGTATCACTGCCTCTCAGCGTGCTCTCAGTAACAGTGAACAGTTTAACGGCCTCTCAGAGTGCTCTCAGTAACAGTGAACAGTATTACTGCCTCTCAGCATGCTCTCAGTAACAGTGAACCGTATTACTGCCTCACAACCTGTGCTCAGTAACAGTGAACAGTATTACTGCCTCTCAGCATGCTCTCAGTAACAGTGAACAGTAATACTGCCTCTCAGCCTGCTCTCAGTAACAGTGGACAGTATTACTGCCTCTCAGCCTGCTCTCAGTAAGAGTGAACATTATTACTGCCTCTCAGTGTGCTCTCAGTAACAGTGAACAGTATTACTGCCTCTCAAAGTGCTCTCAGTAACAGTGAACCATATTACTGCCTCTCAGTCTGCTCTCAGTAACAGTGAAGTATTACAGCCTCTCAGCCCACGTCCAGTAACAGTGAACAGTATTACTGACTCACAGCCTGCTCTCAGTAACAGTGAAGTATTACTGCCTCTCAGCCTGCGCTCAGTAACAGTGAACAGTATTACTGCCTCTCAGCCAGCTCTCAGTAACAGTGAACAGTATTACTGCCTCTCAGCGTGCTCTCAGTAACAGTGAACAGTATTACTGCCTCTCTGCCTGCTCTCAGTAACAGTGAACAGTATTATTGCCTCTCAGCATGTGCTCAGTAACAGTGAACATTATTACTGCCTCACAGCCTGCTCAAGTAACATTGAACAGTATTACTGCCTCTCTGCCTGCTCTCAGTAACAGTGAACAGTATTACAGCCACACAGCCTGCACTCAGTAACAGTGAACAGTATTACTGACTATCAGCATGCTCTCAGTAATAGTGAACAGTATTACTGCCTCACAGCCTGCTCTCAGTAACAGTGGACAGTATTACTGCCTCTCAGAGTGCTCTCAGTAACAGTGAACCATATTACTGCCTCTCAGCCTGCGCTCAGTAACAGTGAACAGTATTACTGCCTCTCAGCCTGCTCTCAGTAACAGTGATTTATTACTGCCCCTCAGCAAGCTCTCAGTAACAGTGAACAGCATTACTGCCTCTCAGCGTGCTCTCAGTAACAGTGAACAGTATTACTGCCTCTCAGCCTGCTCTCAGTAACAGTGAACAGTATTAATGCCTCACAGCCTGTGTTCAGTAACAGTGAACAGTATTACTGCCTCTCAGCCTGCTCTCAGTAACAGTGAACAGTAATACTGCCTCTCAGCCTGCTCTCAGTAACTGTGAACAGTATTACTGCCTCTCAGTGTGCTCTCAGTAACAGTGAACAGTATTACTGCCTCTCAGAGTGCTCTCAGTAACAGTGAACAGTAATACTGCCTCTCAGCCTGCTCTCAGTAACAGTGGACAGTATTATTGCCTCTGAGCCTGCTCTCAGTAACTGTGAACTGTATTACTGCCTCTCAGAGTGCTCTCAGTAACAGTGAAGAATTATTGCCTCTCAGCCTGCGCTCAGTAACAGTGAACAGTATTACTGCCTGTCAGCCAGCTCTCAGTATCAGTGAACAGTATTACTGCCTCTCAGCCTGCTCTCAGTAACAGTGAACAGTATTACTGACTCTCTGCCTGCACTCAGTAACAGTGAACAATATTACTGACTCTCAGCCTGTGCTCAGTAACAGTGAACAGTATTACTGCTGCTCTGCCTGCTTTCAGTAACAGTGAACTGTATTACTGCCTCTCTGCCTGCACTCAGTAACAGTGAACAGTATTACAGCCTCACAGCCTGCTCTCAGTAACAGTGAACAGTATTACTGCCTCTCAGCCTACGCTCAGTAACAGTGAACAGTATTACTGCCTCTCAGCCTGCTCTCAGTAACAGTGAACAGTAATACTGCCTCTCAGCCTGCTCTCAGTAACAGTGAACAGTAATACTGCCTCTCAGCCTGCTCTCAGTAACAGTGAACAGTAATACTGCCTCTCAGCCTGCTCTCAGTAAC
>NW_025203899.1:5516-9000 GCF_004010195.1 Chiloscyllium plagiosum
CCCCACCACTCTCTGGGTAAAGAGCCCACCCCTGACATCTCCCCTATACCTTCCACCCTTCACCTTATATTTATGTCCCCTTGTAACACTCTGTTGTACCCGGGGAAAAAGTTTCTGACTGTCTACTCTATCTATTCCTCTGATCATCTTATAAACCTCTATCAAGTCACCCCTCATCCTTCGCCGTTCCAACGAGAAAAGGCCGAGAACTCTCAACCTATCCTCGTACGACTTCCTCTCCATTCCAGGCAACATCCTGGTAAATCTTCTCTGCACCCTCTCCAAAGCTTCCACATCTTTCCTAAAGTGAGGCGACCAGAACTGCACACAGTACTCCAACTGTGGCCTAACCAAAGTCCTGTACAGTTGCAACATCACTTCATGTCTCTTGAATTCAATCCCTCTGCTAATGAACGATAATTCTCCATAGGCCTTCTTACAAACTCTATCCACCTGAGTGGCAACCTTCAAAGATCTATGTACATAGACCCCAAGATCCCTCTGTTCCTCCACCTGACTAAGAACCCTACCATTAATCCTGTATTCCGCATTCTTATTTGTTCTTCCAAAATGGACAACCTCACACTTGGCAGGGTTGAACTCCATCTGCCACTCCTCGGCCCAGCTCTGCATCATATCTAAGTCCCTCTGCAGCCGACAACAGCCCTCCTCACTGTCCACAACTCCACCTATCTTCGTATCATCTGCAAATTTACTGTCCCACTCTTTGACTCCCTCATCCAAGTCATTAATAAAAATTACGAACAGCAGAGGACCCAGAACTGATCCCTGCGGAACTCCACTTGTAACTGGGCTCCAGGCTGAATATTTACCATCTACCACCACTCTCTGCCTTCGACCGGTTAGCCAGTTTTCTATCTAATTGGCCAAATTTCCCTCTATCCCCTGCCTCCTGACTTTCCGCATAAGCCTACCATGGGGAATCTTATCAAATGCCTTACTAAAATCCATGTATACTACATCCACTGCTCTACCCTCATCCACATGCTTGGTCACCTCCTCAAAGAATTCAATAAGCCTTGTAAGGCAAGACCTACCCTTCACAAATCCGTGCTGGCTGTCCCTAATCAAGCAGTGTCTTTCTAGATACTCATAAATCCTATCCCTCAGCACCCTTTCCATTACTTTGCCTACCACCGAAGTAAGACTAACTGGCCTGTAATTCTCGGGGTTATCCCTATTCCCTTTATTGAACAAGGGCACAACATTCACCAGTCCCCTGGTACCACCCCCGTTGACAGTGAAGACGAAAAGGTCATTGCCAACGGTACTGCAATTTCTTCTCTTGTTTCCCACATAATCCTAGAATATATCCCGTCAGGCCCGGGAGACTTGTCTATCCTCAAGTTGTTCAAAATGTCCAACACATCTTCCATCATAACAAGTATGTCCTCTAGCTTACCAGTCCGTTTCACACTCTCCTCTTCAACAATACGGTCCCTCTCGTTCGTAAATACTGAAGAAAAGTACTCATTCAAAAATACTGTATTCAACAGTCTTTTCCGTATCTTTTTCACTAATCACAGTATTAGATTACTTACAGTGTGGAAACAGGCCCTTCCGCCCAACAAGTCCACACCGACCCGCCAAAGCACAACCAAAAAGTACGGGCAATTTAGCATGGCCAATTCACCTAACCTCCATATTTTTGGATTGTGGGAGGCAACTGGAGCACTCGGAGGGTGCTCATGCAGACACGGGGAGAATGAGCAAACTCCACACAGAGAGTCGCCTGAGGCAGGAATTGAACCGGAGTCTCTGGCGCTGTGAGGCAGCAGTGATAACCACTGTGCCACCTTGACGCCCATTGGTATGAGGCTTCTTTGCAGATTATTCCCAGGGCAAGGGACGAGGAAATCGAGGAATCCGTGTTTCGCCTGCAGACTTAGCCTGCAGGAGAAACAGTGACTAGCAAGGCGAAGGGATTGTTCATGTTCATTGGTTCACGGGATGTGAGTATTACTGGCTGGGCCCAGCATTTAACTCCCGATCAACCTTTGAGAAGGTGGCAATGAGCTGCCTTATTGAACCACTGCACTCCATCAAACTCATTTTTTTTTTTTTTGAGAAACAAAATGTGGCAGAAATTAAATTCTTGCTTTCTGTGTTTCTGCTCCCAATTTAAAATGCAATAATTTAGTTTATACAGAGTTAGGGACTGGAATCTCATCGATGGTCTCAGCGAGTTTATGTCTTGAATAATACACCAGAGAGTGAATTTCAGTCTGAAATCTAATTGAGGGATGGGGGTATTAATATGCAAAGTAACAGGTACCAGTTAATAAGATACAAATAGGAGTAGAGTCAAGGATATTGTGTGGTTCACAATTGATTAGCCAATACTGCGGAGTGAACTACAGACAGGAATCTAACTGAGGAGTTTATGGCGTTTATACATGGAATCATAGATGCTCAGGAGTGAGAATCTAATGGAGAGTATTAGAGACTGGTGTTATGTATAGAAGAACAGGTCAATGAATATCAGTTCGTGAACGGAATTTTATCAAGGGGTTTGGAACATTTATTTATAGAATAACGGACACTCAGGAGTGAGATTCAGGCTGGAATCTTATGGAAGGTTTCAGGGTAGTTTATATGCAGAGGAATCTCGATTATCCAAATGAGATGGTTGGGCACTAATTCGCTCGGATAATTGATTATTCAGGTAATTGCTTCAATGCCTTTTTTCTGGGGCTCAGAGTTTTCGAAAGTTTCTTTTTTCCTCGTTCTGCCTGCCTTGCTCCCACTCTCTGTCTCGGGGTTTTTCTTTTCTGAGCAGACACGCGTGTGTAAAGGACCTGCAGCATTGCTGAAGCCACTCCCCACATCGCTGTCCCCTGTCAGTTCAATGGGGGTTGACACAGCGATCACTTGCTAACTCTGCTACCTGTTCAGGAGACGAGGCAGCAGCACATCGAGTGTGTCACCCTGCACCACCCGACGCCCCCAGTGTGGCCTCCAGTCCCACCAACCCTGTACCCGTCCGAACTCCCAAACCTCGCCCCATCTAAACACCGCCTCCCCGCCCCCGTCCAACTTTCAGTTTAAGAAATCACACGTTTTATCAGGGACTAAGTAAGCTTTCTGCCTGATGTCCAGGCTCATGCTCCCAAACTCCACTCGTTGTGAATAGAGACCACCCTGCCAGGTTCAGAGAACACACTAGGGCTAGGAATCCCCGTCACCTAACCCGCATTCTCCATGGCAATCCTCAGAGACTGTTTCTGTGATAAGATCATAGAAACCTTACCTTACAGAAAGAGGTCATTCGGCCCATCAGATCTGCAACAAACCTCTGAAGAGCATCCTACCCAGACCCCAACCAATGGATGTGTTTTTTTCTCAAGATTAACTCACCAACCCTGATATCCTGGGCACGACGGGGCAATTTAGCTTAGCCAACATATCTAATGTGCACACCTTTGGATTACAGAAGGAAACCAGAGAAACTGGAGGCAACCCA
>NW_025203900.1:0-980 GCF_004010195.1 Chiloscyllium plagiosum
AACACAACTTTAAAACCTGCCCCTTTGACCAAGTGTTTAGGCAGCTGCTTTAATATTGCCTTAGGTCTAGTGATGCCTGTAAGCCACATTGAGATATTTTGCTCTGTGAAATCACCATAAATACAGGTTATTATTTTCTTGATGAGGCAAACATGTAGAAATAACTAAAGAATATTCACAGAGTGGGCAGGGTCAGAAAATACATGGACGCTGGCATAGAGCAGGAGACAGCAAGGGGAATCAAAATAAAGGGAGAAATTTTCAAAGTTAATAGAGATGAAAACTGAAACTTGGATCAGAGTGTGTATTCTAATCACATGAACAGGGTTTGATTAGATTCCCTACAGTGTGGAAACAGGCCCAACCAGTCCTCTAAAGAGTAACCCACCCAAACCCATTTCCCTCTGACTAATGCACCTCACACTATGGGCAATTTAGCATGGCCAATTCACCTGACTGCACATCTTTGGACTGTGGGAGGAAACCCATGCAGTCACAGGGAGAATGTACAAACTTCACACAGACAGTTACCTGATGCTGGAATTAAACCTGGGACCTTGGTGCTGGGAGGTAGCAGTGCTAACCACTTAGCCACCATGCCACCCATTTTTGAACACCTCTGTCCTGTTCTCAGACTCCTGTTAACACAGACTACCTTAATGGAGAGCTTCTAATACAGTTTCCAAGCTGTCTAAAACATAAACGTCTTGCCTGTGATGGGGATGTGAATATGTTGTTCTATCCCTCTCACTTTTCATTCATTTAGATTTGATTTTGATTCGATTTGATTTATTATTGTCACATGTATCTGGGTACAGTGAAAAGTTTTGTTCTGCATGCAGTACAGGCGGATCATACCAGACAAAGTGCATGAGGGTAATAGAACAGAGCGAGGAATATGATGTTACGGCTGTAGAGAAGCTGCACAAAGAGTGAGATCAACATTTAAATTTAAAATTTGAGAGGTCCATTCAGATGTC
>NW_025203900.1:7940-9000 GCF_004010195.1 Chiloscyllium plagiosum
TGTGAATTACTAATCTCCCAGGTGTGACTGCCTCCTGAAACAAAGCATCCAGGTAACTCTCCCCCTCCCGGATGTGCTGCAGTGTTTGAAACTCAGATTCCAGATCATCAACTCTGATCTGGAGTTCTTCGAGCAACCAACACTTGCTGCACATGTGGTCACTGCTATTCACAGTGGGATCAGCCAGCTCCCACATCATACAGCTACAGCACATCTCTCCCTCCTTTCTCTCTCTCTTTCTCTCTCTTTTCCCCCCTGCCCCTTTGCCTGTGGGAGAAGCAATATGGTCCTTGGGGACAAGGGTGCGTTGACGTTCCTCTGTCCCAGTGCAGCCCAGATGGGCTGACTGGCCTCCCAGGTGCAGGTCTGTGTCAGTGTCTCTGGGACCTGGATCAGTGACTGTACTGAGGAAGCTTCTGTTGGCCTGTACTGCCACCTTGTGGTGAAAGAGTCCTGCTTTGGAAGAATTCCCAGGACCATGCCCCTCACACCCCCCCCCCCCCCATCTTCCTGCCTGTACACATTGGCATTGGGGCACAGGCTCCAAAACCTCTGACACAGAGAAAACCCTGAGCTATTGGTCGGAGGCTCTGGTGCGTGGGAACCCCCCTGTTAGAAACCCAGGGCTGCTCTCTCTGGGAACACCATTTACAAACACGCCAGTGTCGAATGAGGTGAAGGGCTGATCAAGTTCACTCAGGGAGGTGACCCCCCCGCTGCTGTGGTTATCGCTTCCTTATTAACCCAGAGATTCCAGATTGTGAGCTGGAACCTGGGTACAAATCCCAACACAGCAGATGGTGGCACATCAACTCAATAAAATCCAGAATAAAGAGTCTGACGATGACCAGGAATCCATTGTCGATTCTCAGAGAAACCCATCTGGTTCACTCATGTCCTTTGGAGAAGGCAAGTGCCATCCTTACCTAGTCTGGCCCTACATGTGACTCCAGACCTACAGCAATGGGGTTGACTCATAACTGCCCCTGAGCAGTTCGGGATGGGTAATAAATGCTGGCCTGGTCAGTGACTCCCTTATCTCGAGAGTGAAACAGCGAGA
>NW_025203901.1:0-5868 GCF_004010195.1 Chiloscyllium plagiosum
TTTACACCGATGGAAAGGGCTGTTCCATTATTTAGCAACGGTATGTTTGTGAAGACGTCTCCTTCAGTGAGTTGTTTCCATCACCATTTACGACTGGATGTAAAAGGACTCTTCGTCTGTTGGTATTGGGAACATTTCGCCCTCTCCAACATATGTTAGTCCTGCTGTTTGGAATGTAAGCGGTCAAGTGCGTTAGCTTTCACGGGTTGCCATCAGGTGTAGGTACACATGGTTCTGACCCTTGATTATTCACCTACACTCGTTCCTCAACCATAGATCGGCTTGATGGTCATGTAGACTGAAGATATATTTCAGCCAAAAAATTACAGATTGTCGTTGAATATAATTCTGCTGCTACTGCTGTGGTCCACAGCACCAAATCAATGTCAGGAATACTCTAAAAACGTTCGGAGATGATTGAAAGTATTTAAAGAGAATTTTTGACCTGGAAATGCATTGAGGGCTTTGGAGGATTGGTGATGAAAGAGACATTATAAAGTGAAAGACACTTAGAGACATTCAAAAAGCAAAAGGACGCTTCAGTCCAACTTGTCCATGCTCACCACGTTTGCTAAACTGAATTCATCCGATTTGCCTGCACTTGGCACATACCTCTTTGAAACTATGATTCCTGTCCCCATTCAATTGTGTTTTACATTTTGTAATTGTCCCCGCCTGAGCCACTTCCACTGACAGCTCGTTACATATGCACATCACCCTGTCTGAGAAACAGCTGCATCTTATTTAACATTTAAATCTCTCGCCTGTCAACTTATCCTGCCTGGTTTGGACACCTGTACCGTCCAGTAAACACCTTAGCTATACACCATATTCATGTACCCTATGCTCTTATAAACCTCTGCAAGGTCACCTCATCACCACCCACGCAAAAGGGGAAATTAATCCCGCACTATCCATTCCATCCTTATATCTCAAAGCTCCCGTCTCCATTACATCATTTAAAATATTGTGCGGAGAAATCAGAGTTAATTTGTCGGGTCCAGTGACCCTTCCTCAGATCTCTGAGGAATAATACAAATATCTTAACTCGTGGCACTGCATTTTTTTCCCCGTGCTTCCCACAATGACCTGGCATACACAAACAGTTCTTGGGTATTGATGAACTGTTAAGCATTTCAAGACCTCCAGCACTTCAACTTTTGTAACGTAGCCTCCTTTCAAAACATCACTACGTGAATTCCTTTCCCCGATTTCACTCGCTTGAATGTCTTTCCCCACAAATATTCATGAGGAATATTTGTATAGGACATCACACATCGGCAGAAATAGACTGTAAGGCAGAGGAGTGGGGAAGGTTGAGTCGTTGTGAGGAATGTGAACCCAGCTTGGCCAGGCACTTATGAACTGTTTTGTTGAACTATGTTTCTGCTTTTTCCCACTTTTACAGGAAGCGATGAAATGTTTTATATTGTAATGTTGTTTTCTTTATTTTTCTGCTTTGTACCAGGATTCTGTCCCTGGGTGGTTCGGATGGGGGTGGGTGAGGCAGGGTGGGGAGCTGTTATCTTTGTCTGTAAGATCGCATCACATATGGCGACTTGAAACATTTTTACTGTCCTCATGTGAGTGCATAGAGCAATAAATGTAACAAACCTAATTATTCTCCTGTGAATCATCGCGAATAGGTTGCAGATGGTTTAGGGTGAGAGGGGAAAGTTATAAAAGTGACCTGAGAGATACTCAGAGGGTGGTGCGTGTATGGAATGAGCTGCCAGAGGAAATGATGGAGGCGAGTACAGTTGCAACATTTAAAAGGCATCTGGATTGGTATATCAATAGTAAGGATTGAGAGAGATATGGGCCAGGTGCTGGCAGGTGAGAATAGATTGGGTTCGGATATCTGGTCGGCATGGACGAGGTGGACGTTGGGTCCGTTTCCGCGCTGTACATCTCAATGACTCTATGACATAAATGGCTTTTCAATTTTTAAGGGGCTCTATTCTCTCCCTGGTTACACTTTTGCCATTCACATGCGCGTGGAATCTTATCTGATTCTGCAAAAACTATTTGCCAAAGCTGTCTCATGCTCCCTTTTCCTCTCCCGATTTCTCCCATAAGAATACATCATCCATGCTTCTTAATGGTTTCATTGACCCCCGCTTCCGAGGTCTGACATATGCATCCTTCTTTTTTCCTTGACCAGAGTCTCTACCATGTTTTGTTCCCTACTCCTGCTAACATTGCCCTTGACACTGACTGGAACATAGTGTCACTGGACTCTCATCTTGTCGCTTCTGAAAGAGTCTCACTTGCCAGATGTCCCTATACCTGTGAACAGTTTCCCTGAATCATTTTTGAGAGTTCCTGCCGAATACCGTCTAAATGGTCCTTGCCTCAATTTATAATATTAACTTCTGGATCGGCACTATCCTTTTGTAGAACTATTTTCAAGTTAATAGAATTATGGTCACTGGTCTCAAAGTGCTTTCACTGCAACAGGGTGTTCATCTGCCCTCTTATTCTCTAATTGCTAAGCGAAGGATGATATTAAACTGGAAAAGGTGAAGAAGAACTTTACAAGGATGTTGCGTTAAGTCAACAGTCTGATATACAGAGAGAGTTCAGACAAGGTAGGTATTTGTTTCTTTCCAGCAAAGGAGACTGTGGTGTCTCTTCTAGAGGTGCAAATTATGGATGAGGAGAAGGTCATAAGAGGCATGTATATGGTGAATGAACACAATTCTTTTCCCCAGGAATGGGAAAGCGAGGATGAGAAAGCATCAGTGTAAAGTTCGAGGGGAAAGGAGAAAAGGCATCCTGAGGGACAACGTTTTTATACAGAGGGTTGTATTTATACAGAATGAGCTACGAGCGGAAGTGGTTGATACGGGTCTGTTAACAACATTGCAAAGGCATTTGAACAAGTACATGGATAGGCAATGTTACGGAGGATATGGGCTACGTGCAGGGAAATGCGACTACGTGTGTGTACATGTTCATCGGAATACATCAGTTTCGTTCGAAGTACCATGTCTGTAGGAATCCAACACACCCATTGCTGCCCCAAAAACTACCACTGGGCTTGTTTCCGGAAATTCCAATCAATTCTCACTATAATTTGGAAAAGTACATCGTCTCAAACTCTTCCAAAATGCCTGGACACAACTGTACTGTTTTGGTCTGCATATTTGCCTGTGCTGGACAGATATCTTGTCCACGTTTTTAGGTCAGTGAAGTGCTGTGGTCTGCATAGCTCCTGGTACTGGAAGGCTGATACAATTGCAACATGTAAAAGTAATTTGGATGGGTATATGAATATGAAGTTTTTGGAGGGATATGGGTAGGATGATGTCAGGTGGGAATAGAATGGTTTAGATATCTAGTCGGCATGGACGGGTTGGACCAAAGTGTCTGTTTCCATGCTGTTCATCTCTATGACTCTATATCTCGTCCGTGTTTCTCGATGAATGCAATGTTGTGGTCTGCACAGCACCCCGTACTGGACAGATATCGAGTCTGAATTTATCGTCCAATGTACTCCTGTGGTCTGCATAGCTCCCTGTGCAAGACAGATATCTCACCCCGTTTTATAGATCAATGCATGGATGTGGTCTGCATACCTCTCTTTGCTGGACAGATATCTAGTCCGGGTTTATAGATCAATGCACGGCCATGGTCTGCACATTGTTGCACTCTCAGTAGACTGATGGTGTGGATCAATTAGAGCTTGCTCAACGCAGTGCTCAATGCTGAATAGATATCTCCTCGGGATTTCTGGTACATGGGCTGGTTCTGTAAGTGAGATTGAGAACCTGATATAAGTAACTATTTCAGCTGATCTAACAATGTATTTCTTTTATGTTTCCATTCTTGTGGTTGGACCTTCCGTATCTCATTGTACTTATGTTAAACTGTGCCCATGCACAGTGCATCATGTTGGTGTATACCCACTGTCTTGGCTGCAGCCACATCCTCTTCATTTGGAAGCAGCCAACCATTCTCATCGTCTTCGGGTCTCCACGGAGAAAGAAAGGATGAACTCTCAGATAAAGGCAGACCCTTTGATACATAGCTTAAAACACTCTCCCCCTCATCACTACCCACCGTCAACCGACGACATGAAATTATCCCGTGTATACCGACAGCAATGGCGCCACGGTGAACGGCATGAAGCAGACCATCAAGGAGATGGAGCAACCCTTCCCATGTCTGAAAGGAACTGAGTGAACGGCAGCAGCCACATCCTCTTCATTTGGAAGCAGCCAACCATTCTCATCGTCTTCGGGTCTCCACGTAGAAAGAAAGGATGAACTCTCAGATAAAGGCAGACCCTTTGATACATGGCTTAAAACACTCTCACCCTCATCACTACCCACCGTCAACCGACGACATGAAATTATCCCGTGTATACCGACAGCAATGGCGCCACGGTGAACGGCATGAAGCAGACCATTAAGGAGATGGAGCAACCCTTCCCAAGTCTGAAAGGAACTGAGTGAACCCTCCAGTACACACTTTCAAAAACTCCAGTAATCTCTCTCCATTTATGTAATATTCAAGGTTTTATTCTGCCTGAAAAAATCACAGATTCACAGTTACCCATATTATATACTATCGAACAATTATTGGCAATTGCGTATCCAATTAGAGATTCTCTGCCTCCTCTTGATAATTGAGTTTCCAGCCTATTTAAGTTTCATCCAAAATTTAGCTTCTGTTTCGTTACATTTACCAAAACGATTGAAACAGTTTGCAAATAGTTGAGTTCTCAGCACTGGTCACTGTGTCATAGTGAATCTGTGTTACTCTGATAAAGACTAATTTATCCCGAATTTATCCCTGCTTCTGGCTCAGTAACCAGTCCTCCCCGTATTCCTGTGTCGCAGTTTTGAAAGGCTGAATATTCCCTTCCATTTGGTGTGTAACAGACATGAGACGTTAAAGGATCTGCTCCAGTTGCTGAGTAACAGCCCCGAATGCCTGAATAGGCTCATGCTGTTCCATTTTAAAACTCTTGACGGGCTGAATAATCTGCTTCAGGTTAGGTGCAGGTTTTGAATGGTGCTGAATATTTTGAAACCATCAGTGAACAATCCACTTCTTGTTTATCACGGAGGCAAGGTCATTGATGCTGCGGTTGCTGATAGCCCACAGTGACTCATGGATAATCAGTTTCCATTTGTCATTACGACAGAGGAGGAGTTGCCACATGGCACAGTAGGTTGTATCTTCAATATATAAGGCTGAATCTTTTCCTCTGCCAGGACTGTGAGCTGGCTGCTCCTACATCTCTGAAAAGTCGTTTGTTGATAATGTTTCCCTCTTGTTGGTTCCTCCATCACTTCCCACAGTCTGGCTGCTGTGTATGAGAGGTCACGCCCTATTCAGTCAGTGGTGAGCCTGTGGGGACACTCTTGGTGATTGACATTGAAGTCCCACATCAAAGGTATGTCGTCTGTCATTGTAGCAATGAATAAAAGCGAAAAAGAAGTCACAGCATAGGAACAAGCCCTTCGGCCTTCCAAGCCTGTGCCAATTCACACCCTCGAACTAAACCTGTCGCCTATTTTCCAGCGATATGTATCCCTCTGCTCACTGCCGATTCATGTATCTGTCTTGATAGATCTAAAATGGCGCTATTGTATGCTCCTCTGTCACCCCCACTGGCAATGCATTCCAGGCAACGTGCCCGCCACATGAAAAATTTTCCACACATATCTCCCTTAAACTTTTCCCCTCTCACCTGGAATTCGTGACTCCTAGTAATGGAGTCCCCACTCTGGGGGAAAAAAATCATCTGACATTCCAACCTGTCTACACCTCCCATGATTTTCTCGATCTCAGTCTGGTCCCCCTCAATCTATGTCTTTCGAAGGAAAATAATTCTAATATATTCAATCTCTCTTC
>NW_025203901.1:6147-9000 GCF_004010195.1 Chiloscyllium plagiosum
TTCTGCTGTATTCTCAGACAGTTCCATTCACTATCTGCTATGGCACCAATCTTAGTGTCATCTGACAACTTGCTAATCCGTGTTCAAGGATGCTGCAAAGACATCTGGTATCGCTGCAACAAATTCGTCTCTCGCTTCCTTCACTCGTTGGAATAATTCCCATCCGGACCTGGGGACATGTCAACTTAGTGCCTTTGAAATTCAACTTAGTGCCTTTTAAAGTACCCAACACTTCTTCCGTCCTTGTGCTGACTTGACCTAGAGTAATCAAACATCTCGAGTTATCAAACAGCCGTCCTTAACCTCAACATTTGTCCCTCTCTTCTGTCAGTAACGACTCACAGTACTCATTCAGAATCTCAGCTTTTTTTTTCTAATTCCACCCATAACTTTCCTACTTTGTTCATGAGTGGGCCTATCCTTTCACTTGGTACCATCTCAATCCTATATACGAATAAAAGCTTTTGGAATTTTCCTTAACCCTGCTTGCTGAAGATATATCATCATCCCTTTCAGACCTCTTAATCCCTCGTTTCAAATTGGTCATATTTTCCTGACATTCTTCCAAAGCTTCATTTGCTTTCAGTCGCCTCGACGTTACAAATGTTGCTTTTATCTTCTTAGCTCCTCTCTCAATTCCACCCGTCCTCCATGGCTCCATAATCTTGCCATTTCCATTCTTCATTTTCGCAGGAACATATTTCTCATGGACTCTAATCAATCTCTCATTAAAAACCTCCCTAATATCAAATCTGGACTTATCCTCAAAGAGTTGCTCCAATCCACATTCCCCAGCAGCCGAATCTTGCCACAGTTGGCCTCCCACCAATTAAGAACTCTTCCTATCCGACTACTCTCGATTTTCTCCATGGCTGTTTTCTAACTTACAACAATGTGATTACAACTGACAAAGTAATCCCTTACGGAAACTTTAACCACCAGACCAGTCTTATTCCCCAACACCAGGTACATATAAACTCTTCCCGACTTGGATATTAACACACCGCCCTTGAAAACACTCCTCTTTGCTCATTACAAATTCTGCTCCATCTAAACGTGATTTGAGGAGCCGGTGTTGGACTGGGGTGGACAAAGTTATAAAATCACACGACATCAGGTTATATTTCCACATGTTGATTTGGAGGCACTGGCCTTCGAAGTGTTGCTCCTTTAACCAACTGCTGAAAAAGCAGCGCTTCGAAATTTAGCGTCACCAATTAAACATATTGGACAACACGTGTTGTTGAGTGATATTTTGTGAAAGGAAATCAAATTTTATTTTGAGAGATTAAGAACGCATACAAGAAATTGTATACTATGCAATACTGTGGTCATACTTTAATAGTTGTGCTGACTTACTCCAGGCTTGTGCAGTGCTAACGACACTTCATATAAAACAGATAACTTCAAGTAGGATTACCAACGCGAAGCCAATATCTGCCCATCGAAAAAGGACATTCATACAGCAACAATTATCATTTTCTTTAGAGGCTGAATTAACCATATTTTTTTTAAAAAAAACACTATTAAAGCAGAAACCATGGGAACTATTGCCATTTGAAGCACCAGCGTTTCCTCAAAAGCAGCAACTTCCTGGAAGTTGTCTTCGAAACAAAATAACAAAGTAATGGTGGTCTCATTTCCTTGCAGTATCGGAACTAAACTTAATACAAACAAATCAAAACTGAGGGGGAAAGAGTTGGCTGCCCAGTTGACTCACTAAAATTGGTTACGTAACGTGACTGGGCTTTGCGGCTTTGGATCAATCAATTTCACATTCAGTAAACAAGTGCACTAGTAGCAGCACAAAGTATCGATGGAATTTTCTCCAATTTCCTGTTCAGCCGTAATTTTTTTACAAAAGTCTGAATGTATTTGCAACAAAATAAGACGTAATTGTATTTTATCAGCACTGCCCCATTCACACTATTGTCTAATTTCTTTTATCTTGAGGCCAGTCCCATCATTCCTTTACAGCTGCCTTTCAATAACTGGTGACAGAGTTTTAAAATTTACTCTTAGAAGCCATAATCATGACTCTTTAGCAGTATCAAATCTTATCATATTAAATAATCGTTGTGATGTTTAATTAACTCCAATTAAACCAGTAACACGATGTGAATTCCAGTCAATGCTGGGAAAATTTAAATATCCTATCACCAGCACTCTGTTTCTTGTATATTTTCCATATTCTGTTTAAATATTCGTACCTTAATCTCACGCTCACTGTTGGGCGGCCTGTAAATCACACCCACATTGCTAGCGCACCATCCCTATTTCTGAGCTCTGCCCATATTGCCTCCAGACTCGAGTCTCCATAATGCCCTCCTGCACCACAGCTCTGATATTCCCTCTGATCAGTATTGCAACTCCTCCACTCCTTTTACCTCCTTCGCTTTCTGCCTGAAGCATCTTTCTCGTGGGGCATTTAGTTGCCAATCTTACTTTAGCCTCAAACAGTTCTCAGTCATAACAATAAGATCATGCTTCCAAATACCCTACCAAGCACTACGTTTATCTGCCTTACCTACTATACTTCCAACATTAAAGCAAATACACCTGAAACCACCTGTTGTTTTGTGTTCATAGTCCGCTTCGTGCCTAGTCTTACCTTAGTCAAGCTGACTTCATTATCTCGTTTCTGACAGGCTTTAGTTACGACCCCCGTACTGTCCACTAAACTGCCCGTTTGGTTCCAACACCCCCTGCAACATTAGTTTAAATCCTCCACAACAGAGTTTACAAAAGCACCCCTCAGGACGTTGGTTCCAGTCCAGCCCAGGTGAAGACCGTCCAATTTATAATAGTCCCTCTTCTCCAAAAACTAGTCCCAATGTCACCAAAATGTGATCC
>NW_025203902.1:0-2245 GCF_004010195.1 Chiloscyllium plagiosum
CTATGTCTTCCTTCCAACCAGCTCCTTGCTATTTTTGGGCTTTCAGATACAAAAGATGTGCTGCTAGTTATTAGCCAGTGGTACCTGAGGATGGAGACTCAGAGGAACAGCTCAGTCAAGCATCACTCATAGAACATAGAACATAGAAGAATACAGCGCAGTACAGGCCCTTTGGCCCTCGATGTTGCGCCGATCCAAGCCCACCTAACCTATACTAACCCACTATCCTCCATATACCGATCCAATGCCCGCTTAAATGCCCATAAAGAGGGAGAGTCCACCACTGCTACTGGCAAGGCATTCCATGAACTTACGACTCGCTGAGTGAAGAACCTACCCCTAACATCAGTCCTATATCTACCCCCCCTTAATTTAAAGCTATGCCCCCTCGTAATAGCTGACTCCATACGTGGAAAAAGGTTCTCACGGTCAACCCTATCTAAACCCCTAATCATCTTGTACACCTCTATCAATTCCTCTACCAATAAAAGCCAGTACGCCATATGCCTTCCTCACCGCACTATTTACCTGGGTGCATTACTCGGGGGCATTACCTCTCATACTGACATTGCACATTCCATATACTGTAGCATAGAGGCAGAATCCATACATAGAGTCATAGAGAGGTACAGCACAGAAACAAACCCTTCGGTCCAACTCGTCCATGCCGACCAGTTATCCTAACCTAATCTAGACCCACCTGCCAGCATTTAGTCCATATCCCTCTAAACCTTTCCTACTCATATGCCCATCCAGATGCCTTTTTAATGCTGTAATTGTACCAGCCTCCATCGCTTCCTCTGGCAGCTCATTCCATACATACACAACCTTCTGCAAGAAAAAGTTGCCCCTTAGGTGCCTTTTATATCTTTCCCCACTCACTCTAAACCTATGCCCTCTAGTTCTGGACTCCCACACCCCAAGGAAAAGATCTTGTCTATTTATCCTATCCATGCACCTCATGAACTTATAAACCTCTATAAGTGCACCCCTCAGTCTCCGACATTCTAGGGAAAACAGCCCTAGCCTATTCAGCCTCTCCCTATAGCTCAAATCTTCTAACCCTGGCAACATCCTTGTAAATCTTTTCTGAACCCTTTCAAGTTTCACAACATCCTTCCAATAGGAGGGAGACGAGAATTGCATGCAATATTCCAAAAGTTGCCTAACCTATGTCCTGTACAGCCGCAACATAACCTCCCAACTCCTCTACTCAATGCTGTGACCAATAAAGGAAAACATACCAAACGCCGCCTTCACTATCCTATCTACTTGCGACTCTACTTTCAAGGAACTATGAACCTGCATTCCAAGATCTCTTTATTCAGCAAAACTCCCTAGGACCTTACCATTAAGTGTATAAGTCCTGCTCTGATATGCAGCACCTCGCAATTAGCTAAATTAAATTCCATCGGGCAGAAGTGGCTTGCAGCTGAATTAGAGGAAATGAAACACATGTGTCAGCTCCAAGGCAAGCAAAGGGATGGATATGTTCTTCTGTAGGGATTTCTGATGGGAACTTCCCTGAGGCAGCATTGAACAAAGGGCTGATGGGCTTGCACAGTGAAATGCTTTGTGTATTAACAGACCTGCAAAGAACATCTTGTCACTGTAAAGAAACATGAAAAAGAAGCTCCGACTGGATATAAACTGAGCTGCTCGAGGACATCTTGTAAGGCCATATGCTACCAAAATGATACAAATTAATCTGATCCATGTGAGTCACTCACCAGCTCCATATTCAGAATGTAGTGTGATGTATCTTCCCATTTAGATGGAATGGCTGCAGAGCCATGTCTTTGTACAGAGCTTTGCAAGGAGCTTCAAACCATAATTTTCAACATAGAAGTGGTGACCAGTTCCATGAGGGCACTTGAAAACTCAGAAGTAATGAACAAATGTAAAGGTTAAAGTTTTGTTTTCCATTGCAACACAGGCAGAGATCTGAGTATTGAACTGGGAACTCAGATAGAGGCCCTGAAATCCATGATTGTGCCATTCCAGCTCAAAGTTTGTGCGAAGATTTGTAGCTCGGGTGCTCGTTGTTGTGGTTCTGTTCGCCGAGCTGGAAGGTTTTGTTGCAAACGTTTCGTCCCCTGGCTAGGCGACATCATCAGTGCTTGGGAGCCTCCTGCGAAGCGCTTCTTTGATGTTTCCTCCGGTGTTCATTAACGGCACACAAACCAACAGCCATGCTCAGACAACAACTCACCAGAACGAAGGACCCGATACCCAAAATGAGCAA
>NW_025203902.1:5770-7210 GCF_004010195.1 Chiloscyllium plagiosum
AAAAATATTCATTTAGTGCTTCCCCTGTCTCCTCTGACTCCACACACAACTTCCCACTACTATCCTTGATTGGCCCTAATCTTACTCTCGTCATTTTTTTATTCCTTAAATACCTGTAGAAAGCCTTAGGGTTTACCCTGATCCTATCTGCCAACAACTTCTCATGTCTCCTCCTGGCTCTTCTGAGCTCTCTCCTTAGGTCTTTCCTGGCTACCTTGTAACCCTCAAGCGTCCTAACTGAGCCTTCACATCTCATCCTAACATAAGTCTTCTTCTTCCTCTTGACCAGAGATTCCACTTCCTTCGTAAACCACAGCTCCTGCGCTCTACAGCTGCCTCCCTGCCTGACAGGTAGATACTTATTTCGGACACATAAGAGCTTTTCCTTGAATAAGCTCCACATTTCTAATGTGCCCATCCCCTGCAGTTCCTTCCCCATCCTATGCTTCCTAAATCTTGCTTCGTCGCATCGTAATTGCCTTTCCCCCATTTGTAACTCTTGCTCAGTGGTATACACCTATCCCTTTCTATTACTAAAGTACACATAACAGAATTGTGATCGCTATCACCAAAGCGCTCACCTACTTTCAAGTCTAACACCTGGCCAGGCTCATTCCCCAATACCAAATCTAATGTGGCTTCGCCCCTTGTTGGCCTGTCTACATACTGTGTCAGGAAGCCCTCCTGCACACACTGGACAAAAACTGACCCATCTATAGTATTCATCCTATAGTGTTCCCGGTCAATATTTGGAAAGTTGAAGACCCCATGACAACTACCCTGTTTCTCTCACTCCTATCGAGAATCATCTTTGCTATCCTTCCCTTTTTCAAACTTTTCAGCACATCCTCCTAATAAACATTTCGAGCATAAACTGTTTGAGCAGACCAGCCTGTTTCACACTGTCCTCACAAATGTCAAGGTCCCACTCCGTAGTGAATACTGAACAAAGTATTCATTAAGGATTTCCCCTACCTCCTCCTCCACCTTCAGGCACAAGTTTCCTTTACTGTCCTTGCTCAGCCTCACCCTCACTCTGGCCATCCTGTTATTCCTTACATAAGTGTAGAAAGCTTTTGGGTTTTCATTAATCCTACCCAATAGAGCCTTTTTAATGCCCCCTCCTAGGTGTCCTAAGTCCATTCTTCAGTTCCTTCCTGGCTACCTTGTAACGCTCTGGATTCTTGCCTCCTCAATCTAAAGTAAGCTTCCTTCTTCCTCTTGACTAGATGTTCCACATCCTTTGTCACGCAAGGTTCCTTCACCCTATCATCCCTTCTTTGCCTCAGTGGGACAAACCTGTCCAGCACTATCAGCAAATGCTCCCTAAACAACCTTTACATTTCTGTCGTGCATTTCCCTGAGAACATCTGTTCCCAATTTAGATGCTTCAAACAAGATTATGGCTGCTAGAAAATTCGGACAGGAAGAGGCATAACC
>NW_025203902.1:7571-9000 GCF_004010195.1 Chiloscyllium plagiosum
GCTGCCTTCCTGAATCACTGCAGTCCACTTGCTGTGGGTTGACCCACAATGCTGGTAGGGAGGGAATAATTTCCCTGGATGTACTTACAGGGATAATCACCTTAATACGATTCTATTGTCGACTCCCAAATGTCAGTGGGAAATTGAGAAGCAAATTTGTTTGAAGATCTCAGTTATCTGTAAGAATAACAGCGTGGTGATGGTAAGGGATTTGAACCTTCCAAAGCACAGACTGGGACTGCCAGAGTGTTAATGTCTTGCTTAGAGAGGAATTTGCTAAGTGTCTACAAGCAAATGTTCTGATTCAGTATGTGGATGTACTTACTAAAGAAGGAGCAAAACTTGACCTACTCTTGGGAAATAAAGCAGGGCAGGTGACTGAGATATCAGTGGTGGAGCGCTTCAGGGCCAGTGATCATAATCCTATTAGATTTAAAACAATGATGGAAAAAGACAGAGCAGATCTAAAAGTTAGAGATTTGAATTTAGAGGAAGGCCAATTTTGATGGTATTAGGCAAGACCTTTCGAAAGTTGATTGGAGGTGGGTACTTTCTGGTAAAGGATGGCTGGAAAGTTGGAAGCCATCAAAAATAGGATAATGAGAATCCAGAGACAGTATGTTCCAGTTAGGGTGAAGGGCAAGGCTGGTAGGCGTAAGGAAAGACAGATGACCAGAGAAAATGAGGTTTTGTTCAAAAATAAGAAGGAAGCATATGTCAGGTATAGACAGCAGGATTCTGGGGAATCTCAAGAAGAGTATAAAGGCAGTAGAAGTATACATAAGGGGGAAATCAGGAAGGAAAGAAAATGGGACATGAGATACCTTTGGCAAATAAGGTTAAGGAGAATCCAAAGGGATTTATAAATGCATTAAAGACAAAAGGGTAATTATGGAGAGAATAGGGCCCCTGAAAGATCAACAAGCCCACCTGTGGAACCGCAGCAGACGTGGGAGACACTAAACGAACATTTTGCATCAGTGTTTACTGTGATATGGGAAGCATGAGAACTTGGGGAAATAAATATCTGTAATATGGACATCTTCAAAAGTGTCCATATTACAGAGGAGGAGGTGCTGGACACCTTTAAATATATAAAGGTTGATATATCCCGAGGACCTGTCCAGGTGTACCTGAGAGCTCTGTGAGAAGCTCAGGAAATGATCACCGCGCCCCTTGCTGAGATATTTATATCATCAATAGTCACTGATTAGGTGCCAGAAGGCTGGGGGTTGGCGAACGTGGTGTCATTGTTCAAGAAATGCGGGAAGGAGAAGCCAGGGAACTATAGATCGATGAGCCTGGCATTGGTGCTGGGCAATATGTTGAAGGGGGTTCCTGAGTGATCCTGAGGATTTACATAAATGTGGAAAGGCAGATTAGAATTTGTCAACATGGTGGGAAATCATGTCTCATTAACTTAATTGAG
>NW_025203903.1:0-735 GCF_004010195.1 Chiloscyllium plagiosum
TAATCAAAGATGGAGGACGGGAAAAATGTCTGGCTGTTAGAGCTGCTGCTTTTTTTTTTTTGAGGTATTTTAGGTGTTGGAGGTGATTTCCTCGAATTCCAGAAGCAGCAATTACTGTTTTATATGCTGTTGCATTGTTTTGGAACTTTAGTTTAAAAAAAAGTCAAAACAACAGTTTAAAAGGGAGAAGAGCAGACAAAGGAAGCACATGGTGAGGACAGTGCAGGAGAGAGAGAACCTGCACAGTTACTGCCTTTGCTGTTTGAATTCGTGTATCGCTGGACATTGGAGTGCATCTGGGAAAATTAACAAAGTGAAATTCGCAACTAATCTTGGAGGAACTGTTGGGTGAAGTTCACAGCACAGATTCAGAGAAGTTAATTGTTGTTTTAAGTCTGTCCAAGAGAAAGGCTGCAGTAGTGAGTATAGTGGATTCTTTCTTGATTATATGTTTTTGGAGATAAGTCACTTGATTAAACTTAAAACATAAGCCATTGCTATTAATTTAACCTGGGGCAGTGTTTGTAGAGGAATAAGACGGTGTTATTTTCTGGGTCTGTAGATTGTGAAGGAGCAAAAATGGCCTTTGCAGCGATATGTACTACTTGTCAGATGTGGGAGTTTAAAGAGAATTTAAGGGTTACTGTGGATTATATCTGCCATAAATGCTGTTGGATGCGAATCTTATCAGATCGAGTGGATCAGTTGGAGAGACAGATAGAAGCGATGAGGAAT
>NW_025203903.1:4871-9000 GCF_004010195.1 Chiloscyllium plagiosum
TGCCTGACCTGCTGCGCTTTTCCAGCAACACATTTTCAGCTCTGATCTCCAGCATCTGCAGACCTCACTTTCTCCTTTAAATATGTAATGAAAGAGACAAGGAGGAGTTGCAGACTGGAATCTGATCAAGGGCTTTTGGGTGTTTTTTTTTTGTCGAAAACATCAGATATCAGGAGTGAGTTACAGATTGGGACCTAATCTAACTAGAAGAGTGTTACAGACTGGAAGTTACTGAGTGGTTTTGTAAGGGGTTATATATCGAATAACAGACACCTGGAAGTGAGTTACAGACTGGAATCCAATTAAAGGTTTTGGGGGCGTTTATACATAGAATAACAGGTGCCAGGGAGTGAGTAACAGCTTGGAATTTGGGCGAGTGGAGTGTTGTGTTTTATATATAGAGTACTATATATCCAGGAGTAACTTACATACTGTAATCTACACACGGTCTCCCTATGGTTTACACAGTGAGTTAATGACTGGAAGCTAATCGATGGGTTTGTACTGGTTTATAGGTAGAAGAACAGATACTTGAGACTGAGTTGCATAGGCCAAACTAATGGAAGGGTTTGGTGTGACTTATAAGGAGATTAACAGAAAGGAGGAAGTCAGTTATAGACTGGAATCCGATCTCAGAGTTAAGGGTAGTGTATAAATAGAATAACAGATACCCGCAAGTAAGTAGATATTGGAATCATATCTAAGCATTCAGAGTGGTTTGTATGTCGAATAATGCATATCAGGGAGTGAGTAACAGAGTGGAAGCTATTCGAGGGTTTCGGGGTGTTTTATATATAGAATAGCACTTACGTGGGAGTGTGTTGCAGACTGGGATCTAGTTGAGAGGTTCAGAGGGAGTTCTAAATCGAAATACTGATATCAGCGAGGGAGTTACAGACGGTCATCTAATCTAGAGGTTTGGCGTTGTTATATATACAATTACAGATACGCAGCAGTGATTTCCAGATCCGTAACTAATGGAGAGATTCGTGGTTGTTTAAGTATAGAATAACAGGTACGAGGTAGAGAGATATGGACTGGAATCTAATCGAGGGTTCAGGTGGTTTCTAAAGAGAAAATCAGCCAGTTAAAAGTCAGTTACAGAGTGGAATGCAATAGAGGAGTTCTGAGTGGTTTAGATACATCATAAAATATACCAAGGAGAGAGTTGGAAAGCTTGAATGTGATCAAGTGGTTTAGAGTTGTTTGTATACAGGATAACAGATAGCCAGGAGTTAATTCCAGACGAGAATCTGATCGAATGGTACAGGATGGTTTAGATCTAGAAATACAGATACGCGGGAGTGAATTATCGACTTGAATCTGATTGAGGGGTTCAGGATGGTTTAGATCTCGAATAACAGAGACCTGGGAGTGAATTATATACTTGGATCTGATTGAGGGGTTCAGGGTGGTTAATATCTAGAATATTAGATAGCAGGGAATGAGTTACAGATTGGAAACTAATTGAGGAGTTCAGGGACATTTAGTTATGTGTTAATAAAACCGTGCAAATAAGTTACAACAATGTAATCTGGGGTCTGCTGTATTTTATGAGAATTACAGATAACTGGGAAAATGTTACAGTCTGAAAGTTAATTGAGTGGCTTTGTAAGCGTTTATATATAGAATGGTAGATTCTTGGGAGTGAGTAACAGACTAGAATCTAGTCAAAGTTATTTGGGTGTTTTTTATATATAGATTAACAGATAGCTGAGAGTGAGTTACAGACTTAAATCTAATCAAGGTGTTTTGGGTGTTTTATATATCGAATAATAGATAGCGGGGAGTGAGTTA
Organism: Chiloscyllium plagiosum; assembly: GCF_004010195.1. Classification (NCBI taxonomy): domain Eukaryota; kingdom Metazoa; phylum Chordata; class Chondrichthyes; order Orectolobiformes; family Hemiscylliidae; genus Chiloscyllium; species Chiloscyllium plagiosum. The sequence goes on from NW_025203903.1 coordinate 6,669, forward strand.
CAGAGTGGAATCTATTGAGGGTTTCCGGGTGGCTTACCTATAGAGTTACAGAATGTAACTATATAGCTACAACCATGAGTCTAATCAGCAGTTACTGCCTGGACAAAAATTTCTCCTCGCCTGATTTTCCACTAGTTTAAATGAGGGAATTCATAGGTCAAACAAACATCCAACTCTCCCTTACAAAGCATAATACACTTAATAACACATACTTCTCGCAAGTTTGGAATTTACATCATCAGCACTTCTCCACCAAACGCTCTTAAACTGAGAAAACAGAAGTTTAACGCCCGCTGAAAATACCATACTGCTCTTAACAATTCATAAATTGGTCAAAGGTACCAAGCTGTCGTTCAGCATTTGCTTGGTAGAATGAACCTCTTCACAACTCGATTTGTATAAATATGTCAAAGTATGAAAAAGGACCTTCAACACCCAGTTAAAGTTCCATACATTTATTAACAGCTCACAAATCTGTTTATTTCAGATGCTCGCCTTTTCTCTTGCAGGTCGGCTGTTGGACCTGTTACCAGTGGCAAGATGCCAGCTTGGCATTCAAAGTTGAGCGGTTTCATCTTTCATTGCTTTCTCTTGCGCGTCACATTGAGTGCCTGTACCACCGAGAGTGCCAGCGAGTGCAGACATGTCAGCTTTGTGCCAGGGGCCCGGATAGCGGGTGAAGGTTATGATGTGGTGACCCTGCGACCCAAAGGTGCCTTCGTGATCGATGTGAACACCTGGCGCTACCGCAACGGGAGCTGCACCCTCTGCCACAATGAGCATCTCGGTAACGAGCGCCAGCTAATGCCCATCTCACTGGTGGACTGGCGTACCGTGACAAACTGCCAGCAGTCGGTATCCAGCCGGCTCTACCATTCAGCTGCCAAACTGTCAGAGTCTTCCACCTCCGCCATCACCAATGACTGGCGGGCTGACCTGCTCCTCCCAAACTCCAACTGGGTGCTGGCTGGCTCCAAGTCCAATCTGGTGACTTTTGGCACCAAACGTTCGAAAAGCGATCGCCACACTTTCACCAGTCACCAGTTCCAGTGCCTCTACTACAAGTACCGGGTGAAGGAGAACCCGAAACTGGCGCCGGAGTTCGCCCACTCCCTCTCCCGCCTCCCTGACATCATGAACAATGATACTATGTACTGGTACAGGAAACTGGTGGCGAACTATGGCACCCATTACATCAAGTCGGTGGAGCTGGGCGGGAGCTTCAAAGACGTGACAGCTATTCGGACATGTGAGGCAGCATCCGAGGGCTACACTGCCGAGGAGGTTAAGAGCTGCCTGTCAATGGAGGCTAGTGTCACGGTGGGGTTCCCTGCAAAAGGCTCATTTAATTCCCAGAAATGCCGGCAGATGGCGCTTGCCATGAAGCACCATGACAATGTCTACCAGGCCTTCAGTGACCGGGAGATAGAGTTGAAGGGAGGCCAGGCCCATCAGCATGCAGACCTCTTCTTCTCCAAGGATGGCTCGGCGTTCAACCAATGGATAGCCACCCTGCCCACCCACCCAGGCATGGTGCGCTATGCCCTCGCACCTCTCCACCACCTGCTTCCCAAGAATGATCCTAGGCACCAGAACCTGAGGCGCTACATCAGCTATTACATTGCAGGTAGTGCCCTCCCCCAGCAATGCGAGATGGGGACACAGTGCCCCCATGGGTCTTACCGTGATCCGCATCAACCATGCACATGCATGTGCCATGAGGACAGTCACGTGGACCGGAACTGCTGTTTCAAAGGGAAGGGGCTGGGCCACCTGGTGGTCATCGTCTTAAAGGGGCAGGGTCTCTGGGCGGACTACTTCTCTGCCGCTGACAGCTTTGTAGTGGTCAAGTATGGCCAGAAGTCGGGCAGGACCTTTGTGAGCAATGACAACAACAACCCCGTGTGGAACGAGAAACTGGACCTAGGTCAAGTCAAGGCCGAAAGCAGTCAGTATCTGATCTTTGAGGTCTGGGATGTGGATGTCAAATATGATGACCTCCTGGGCACTTGCAAGGGCAGACTGACCTCTGGTGAGTACATCATCAACTGCCCCCTCCAGTATGGCTCTGTGAGCTTATTCTACAGCTTCACCTGTGGCCCTCACCTGGAAGGTGAAACCTGTCAACATTATAAACCTCGCCCTGCCAACTAGCCATTCAGCAATTAACTGGGCGTTGCATTCAGCACCATCCTTCTCAATACGTTACTGCCAACCCTTTTGGAAACACCAAACCTCATTGTGTATTTTCCCTGAACCTATCTAATGGTAGCACCTTTCTCAGACTTATAATGGCTTCATCATCGTGAGAGACTCTGTGTTTATACATCGA
>NW_025203904.1:0-1324 GCF_004010195.1 Chiloscyllium plagiosum
GATAAAATGGTAAGTTCAATTCAAATGGCTCTGTTCACGCTATGTTGGGGTCCTGAATTTGCCTCAACCAGATATCCTTTCAATCTGTCCTTGAAAGGTTTCCAGTATTAAATTAGATGATTTAAAATTAATAGTCTGTATACTATCGTACAGCACCTATTGAATCGTTGAGACTTTGACTAGATTTCCATATTTCAACCAAGTAAACTGGCAAAGAACTGAAGAAGTTCTTGCAGAAAGTTGACATTGCAATACCCTAAACATGGTAGATCTTGAATAGTTAAGAGCTGAAAAATGTGGTGCTGGAAAAGCGCAGCAGGTCAGGCAGCATCCAAGGAGCAGGAGAATCGACGTTTCGGGCATAAGCCCTTCTTCAGCCCTTGAATACTTAAGTCATTATTATGTCTTGAGATTTGTTTTGATTGCCCCAGGGATTCTGAGAATTTGTGATCATTTTTTTCTTAATTGAACTTGGATTTTTTTTTGTCTTTCTTTCCTCCCCCAAGAGATTGCATGACTGTTATTGAGTGGAAAGAATTGGCAGCATGTTGTCCATTAGATTAGATTACATTACAGTGTGGAAACAGGCCCTTCGGCCCAACAAGTCCACACCGACCTGCCGAAGCGCAACCCACCCATACCCCAACATTTACCCTTTACCTAACACTACGGGCAATTTAGTATGGCCAATTCACCTGACCCTGCACATCTTTGGATTGAACCCGGGTCTCTGGCGCTGTGAGGCAGCAGTGCTAACCACTGTGCCACCATGCCGTCCAGTTACAATGTGTCTGATTGGGACAATTATTGCAATTGGTGTTTTGTTTCTCTTCTGCATATCTGCAATTTCTGTTCAATCACATAACATCCTGACTTGAATATACTTCCATCCCCCATCACGAAGGCTACACTTCCATCCCCCATCACGAAGGCCTCCAAGCCCTCCGCTTCTTCCTCTCCCGCCGACCCAACCAGTACCATTCCACTGACACCCTCCTCCGACTGACTGAACTGGTCCTCACTCTTAACAACTTCTCCTTCCAATCCTCCCACTTCCTCCAAACCAAAGGAGTAGCCATGGGCACCCGCATGGGCCCCAACTATGCCTGTCTCTTCGTCGGATATTTGGAACAGTCCATCTTCCGCATTTACACTGGCACCACCCCGACCTTTTCCTCCGCTACATCGATGATTGTATTGGCACTACCTCGTGCTCCCATGAGGAGGTTGAACAGTTCATCCACTTTACTAACACCTTCCACCCCGACCTCAAATTTACCTGGACCGTCTCAGACTCCTCCCTCCCCTTCCTAGACCTCTCCAT
>NW_025203904.1:1382-3484 GCF_004010195.1 Chiloscyllium plagiosum
ACAGCTACCTAGATTACACCTCCTCCCACCGTGCCCCTGTAAAAATGCCATCCCATATTCCCAATTCCAGGAGGACCAATTCCACTACTGAAAAACCCAAATGGCCTCCTCCTTCAATGACTGCAATTTCCCCTCCGACGTGGTCGCCGATGCTCTCCACTGCATCTCCTCCTCTTCCCGCACCTCCACCCTTGAACCCCGCCCCTCCAATCGCCACCAGGACAGAACCCCACTGGTCCTCGCCTTCCACACCACCAACCTCTGGATACATCGTATCATCCTCCCTCATTTCCGCCACCTCCAAATAGACCCCACCACCAGGGATATATTTCCCTCCCCACCCCTATCAGCGTTCCGGAGAGATCACTCCCTCCGCGACTCCCTCGTCAGTTCCACAACCCCCACCAACCCAACCTCCACTCCCGGCACCTTCCCCTGCAACCGCAACAAGGGCAAAACTTGCGCCCACACCTCCCCCCTCACCTCCCTCCAAGGCCTCAATGGATCCTTCCATATCTGTCGCAAATTCATCTGCACCTCCACACACATCATTTACTGTATCCGCTGCACCCAATGTGGTCTCCTCTACATTGGGGAGACAGACCGCCTACTTGTGTAACGTTTCAGGGAACACCTCTGGGACACCCGCACCAACCAACCCAACCGCCCCGTGGCTGAACACTTTAACTCCCCCTCCCACTCTGCCAAGGACATGCAGGTCCTTGGACTCCTCCATCGCCAGACCCTCCCCCCTACCTTTTATCTCAGCCCACTTGGCACACCAGCCTCATTCCTGAAGAAGGGCTTATGCCCGATACGTCAATTCTCCTGCTCCTTGGATGCTGCTTGGCCTGCTGTTTTTTTCCAGCACCACATTTTTCAACTCTGGTCTCCAGCATCTGCAGACCTCACTTTCTCCTAGTTGAAATGAAATACGACCTCTTCAATATTCCTAGGACAAAAGCCTGAAACTCTTTTCATAACAGCACTAAATGTGTACCTACACCCCATAGAGTACAATGGTTCAAGGAGATGTCTTACCATCACCCTATCAATGACAATTAGGAATGGTAATAAGTGCTGACCTGGCCAGCAACACTTGTGTTAAATACTTAGAGTCATAGAAATATACAGCACAGAAACAGACTGTTCGGTCCAACCAGATATCTAAAAAACCATTCAAGTCCCATTTGCCAGCACTTGGCTCATATCCTTCTAAACCCTTCCTATTCATGATGATTAGATTACTTACAGTGTGGAAACAGGCCCTTTGGCCCAACAAGTCCACACCGACCCTCCGAAGAACAACCCAACCAGACCCATTCCCGTACATTTACTCCTTCACCTAACACTAGGGGCAATTTAGCATGGACAATTCACCTAATCTGCACATTTTTGGACTGTGGGAGGAAACCGGAGCACCCGGAGGAAACCCACGCAGACACAGGGAGAATGTGCAAACTCCACACAGATAGTTGCCTGAGGTGGGAATTGAACCCGGGTCTCTGGCGCTGCGAGGCAGCAGTGCTAACCACTGTGCCACCGTGCTAACCACTGTGCCACCGTGCTGCCATATACCCATCCAGATGCCTTTTGAATGCTGTAATTTTACCAGCCTCCACCACTTCCTCTGGCACCTCACTCGATACACGCACCACCCTCTGTGTGAAAATGTTGCCCCTTAGGTCCCTTTTAAATTGTTCCCGTCTCACCAAAACCTATGCCCTCTGGTTTTGGACTCCCCCCCCCAGGGAAAAGACTTTGTCTATTTATCCTATCCATGCCCTTCATGATTTTATAAACCTCTATAAGATCACCCCTCAGCATCTGACGCTCCAGGGAAAACTGCCCCAACTTATTCAGCCTCTCTCTATAGCCCAAGCCCTCTAACCCTCTCATCCTTTTAAATATTGTGTTGAATCCTTTCAAGTTTCACAACATCCTTCTGATAGGAAGGAGACAAGAATATTGCATGCAAAATTCCAAAAGTGGCCTAACCAATGTCCTATATAGCTGCAACATGACCTTCCAACTCCTATACTCAATGCTCTGACTAATAAAGGAAAGCATACCAAACGCCTTCTTCACTATCCTATTTATCT